>NC_060281.1:9022126-9200496 GCF_021613505.1 Equus quagga
ACAGGTGGACTGTGTTTCCTATATTCTAAACTCATAGGCTGCCTTTTCTGACACCAGGACATTTTTCAGCTTGTCTGATACCGTCTTGCCCCTCCTTTCACAGTGTCTTCTGTCATTTTCCCAACTGCACAAGGGGATGACAGAAGACAAAGAGAAAGGCAGCTGATGACTGTAGGGGAGCGAGCACTGTCCAATCTATTCAACGGAGCCCCTGCGTTAAGAAACGTTTGTTGTGTTAGGTATGAAACCAATACATGTCTATTGTAAACCAAAAAGTATGAAAAGAGAAAAATTGCATTTAATTAAAATGAATAAATAATAACTGTTAACATTTATATATAACCTCCTCGTTACAAAATCGTGATTTCTCAGCTATAAAGTATAAGAGGCGGCAGTAGGTGAGAAAATGTCTCCAATTAATCTAAGTTCTCCAGTCTCAAAGTATAAAGCTTAAAATTAGAAATAACTAAGCTTATGGAATTCACTAAGATCAATGCATAAAATCTGTGAGCAGAATAAAGCCAATTTTAAATGTCTTCAAACAGGGAAGATTATAGTTACATTTTGCATAAAGACAATCTTCCTAATGAAATTAACATTGAATTTTTAAACTATTTCTTTCAACTTTCCTTTTAGTGGTTTAAGAATATAAATTTATTGACCAGTAGATAATTATTTAGAAGTAATATTAGATATGCTGCTTTGTGCTTTCTTATAAGGCAGCAATCTTTAAAATAAGTAATACCACTTTCCATCAGAGAAACTTCTCTGGAAGCCTTTTATCATTGGTAATCTTTTAACTTCTTAAAGACCTTTATTTCATTTCTAGTGAGTAAATCATTCAGGCACAAATAATGGTTGTCTTAAAATATGGCAGAATTGCCAGTGAATTGGTATTTTGGGAGGAGGAATTCTTTTTTTATAGCCTGTCTCCTTTTTTGTTAATTACAAAAGTAATCCATGCTCAGGATTTAAAGAATGACAATGTATAATGTAAATATGCAATGTAAAAACCCAAAGTCTGTAATCCGACCCCTCAGAGGATGTTCTTTCTGATTTTGTTTCTCTTCCTTTCCCTCTTTCCTTCCTCCGTTCCTCAGCTGCTTGTTACTTATTTATTCATTTGAAATGGGATTCTGCTGTACACGCATATGCAATTTTAATTTTCGGAAATGAGGTGAATTTTGTTTCTTTGTGACAAAATGAGCTAATACCCACTTACACCGGGTGATCTGTGTGTGGAGGATTAAATCGCGGTGTGATCATTTCCCTGTAAAACTGTAACCCGCAGGACGCGCTCTGGAGTGTGAGCAAAGCCATTTGAAGTTTTCAAGCTTCCGTTTTCTTATAGGTAAAACGGGGATAATAATCACACCTACTCACAGAATTGTGAGGTGTGTAAAGTAACATCATACAGGCGTGTGTATATCCTCCCCAAATTTAGTTAATATTCTCACCCAAATTATTTTTCCTTGACAAAAAATTTTTAAGATACCTTCACGGTGTGTATCAAAAGTGTAAATGAAAGCTAGTTTAATCCACAAAATATTCATATTATCCAAACCAGTTTGCAGCCTACACATTTTTAAAATATTCTTTACTAAAATATTCAGCTAATGTAGGCTTTAGAAAACAGTTGCAGAAATGCTTGTCATTATATTCATAAGCAAACATCTTGGGTATCTTCATAACAGGTATTATAAGACATGTTTATACACAAGAACCTTATAATAATGTTGTACATATATTGTTCACATTGAAATAGGACTAAAGATGAAAGTGAGACTAACAATAATTTGGTAAAACTGTTTCAAAAAGAAGAAGGTGCAGAAAATGCATGTGCAGTAATAGAATGCATAATCCATGTGACGGACTCTATTAAGTGTTTTTATGAATTACTTTATATATTTTCTTGGCAATCCTACAATAAAAGTTCTAGGGCATCCTCACTTCCTAAATGAGAAAACTGAGTCTGAGAAAGGAGAAGTAACCTTCCCAAGGTCACATCGCTGGGCAGTGGGGTGGACTCTAAGCCCAGGCTGTCACACTCAGAGACCTCATCCTTAACCCCTGCAGTCTACCATCCCCTCTGACTGATGACAAAGTTTGGTGGTAAACTAAGTTTGAGAGGGAACCAAAATGTAAATATGTAATTCATTCTTCAAACTAGGAAAAAGAAATTTGAGGAAATTCTCTTACTATGAATATTGCCAAGATCAGTAGTACAAACTTTAAAGACTGATAATAAATTTCTAAACACCTCTACACGCATAAGCCAAAATATTCAGAATATCTCTTCACCCTGAATTACCTAGAAAGTGCCTTGTATAATAATTCTAAATTCTGTATAGGTTGTGCCTGACTCTATTGATATGACCACCTGACCACTGATTAAATGGGAGCCGTGTGTATCTAAGTATAGAACTTAGCCTTCATGGAGGTTGGGATATACTAAGTAACAAAATAACAAAAACATCAATAAAGAGTAAAAATAAACTAGAAAGATATATTTCTAGAAAAATAGCCATGGTTACTTTTACTTATTTGTTTACAGTGGCATGCTCTATTGTACTGATTTGTCCCAATCCACGTGATTGCAAAAATAAAATGGAGTTTTCCTTTACTATCTCTTGTCTCTATATAGATACATATATAGGTACAACACATAGATATATGTCCTAAATAGATACAATAATAATACACATTATTGAAATGTATTTTGTACTTTATTATACTTAATTATAGGACACCAGAACAAAAGTGACCATGAAAATAAGAAAAGACATAGATTTAGAAAGAAAAGGAATGTAGCCAGAAGGCTGAGAAAGATGCATTAGAAGTGGTAAGATGAAACATCAATATGAGAAAGAGAAGCTGGACCACCCCTTGCAAACTTCAAGGAATGTAATGTCCTGAGATCTAAAAGTTCCCATAAATTACCGTCATGTGCAACTTATCACATAAGGCAGTAACTTTAGAAATTAAAAATACGCCTCCCCTTTATGGCAAATACAGAACATTCTGCTATTGACTGCAGCTGGAGCTTCACTTGTCTGTTCCAGAGCAATTGCTTTCATAGATCATTCCATTTTCCCTTCACTTCCACCAGCAGATTTTTTTTCCCATTTCAGAAAATTTCTTTGGTGAGTAAGGAACAAAAATTTGCACCAACTTCTCACAGTGTACATTAGTTGAAATTTGTACTTTTAGAAAAATGCTGCATATCATGCACCTTCAGAATTGTTCAGGGATATTAAAATATAAGAGTACTAACTCTATGAATTCCAAGCATATGCCAAAGTAATTTTATCACATTGCTTTACAATGATATTGATGTTTGAGAGATACTGTGCTCCAACCTACAGTTTAAGAAGCCTGTAGTTTGGAAAACCGTATACTGTGAGTAAAAAATAGACCCTGTCGGAAGCATTAACTCTATAAGACTCTCAATAATAAAAGATGCTTATTTATAATATTTAGATTATTAGGATGATGTCTAACATAGGATATTATAAAAGTTTAATTACTAATAAGTAAAACTTAATGATGAGTTGATTTGCTTGTTCAGAAGTAGGAGACCATTAATTAATTCTCTCAGGATTTAAGTCCAAGGTGTTTTGTGTATTTTAAGTAATATTCAGATGATTTACTGAACCCACATAGTTTTCCATCCCTAACTTACCAGTTCCTTACATCACTCAAGGAAACACTTTAACCTGCAAATGAGACTAGAAATGATAGGCTGGGACTAAGTGAAATAGGTTCAAAAGAAAGTGGCCTTATGACAAATTACAGCTAAAAGATATTCAGTGGATGCCAAATAGTCTGCCGAGCTAGTCACATAAGGAAAAATGTCATCAAGCAAAGCATCTTGGTTTAAAGATGTTCAAGAAATATTTTGGGAAAGAACAGCCAGGCTTTACCTCTCTGATAACAAAAATTGGAGCCCTCTTGGGAAAAGGCTTAACTTTTTAAAATCTTAGCTAGTATATTGATCCAAATTGATGGAAGGTGTTTATCAAATATAACTAAATGAATCAATATCAACTTGCTTCTATCTTTTTCTAATCTGATATTTACGTACTATTTGTGATATATGTAAATTATGTCTATTTATATGTAAAATGCTAATATTGTATATGACATTATATGTATGTATAAACATGTATGTGTATGTATAGCCAGCCATGGTGGTCCGCTGATTAAGATTCAGTGCTCTCACTGCCGCAGTCGAGGCTCATTTCCAATCAGGGAACCACACCACCCATCTATCGAATGTCTTACTGTGGCAGCTGCACGTTGCTGTGATGCTGAAAGCTATACCACCAGGATATCAAATACCAGCTGGGTCACTCATGGTGGACAGGTTTTAGTGGAGCTTCCAGACTGACTCAGAAAAAGGACCTGGCCACCCACTTCCAAAAGCATTGGTCATGAAAACTCTATGAATGGCAGCAGAGCATTGCCTGATAGAGCAATGGAAGGTGAGAGGATGGCACAAAAAGACTGAGCAGGGTCCCGCTCTGCTGTACACAGGCGTGCTAGGAGTCGGAATTGGCTCCACATCATTGACAAAAAATATATATCTATGTGTGTGTATCTGTCTATCTACCTATCTATCTATGCATTGATACTTTAAAAAACTTTTAAGATAATATTGATGTAATTATCACAACAGCTCTAAGAAGAAAGCAGGGCAAATTTTCTTATCTTCATTTTAAAGAGAAAGAAAGAAATTTCACAGTTAAGAGGTTTTCCCAAAATCTATATAAATTCTAAATGGTGAGACTTGGTCTGAAACATTAACCTCTTCAAAATAACTACCTATCTTGTATTTGTAAAAGATAATGTCCCATGGTGGAAGAGAGATCACGGTTGTATGAGAGGGACCAGTGTTCAAGTGCAGTAATTATTAAACATCTTTTAATAAAACATTCTAAGTTAACCAAAAGTCGTGAGATTTGCTTTTACCTATATATAAACATTTACTCATAACCTTAATAATTACCATTTAGATGCCTCCTAAAGGGATGCCATAATATTGACTACTTTAGAAAAAACAGCATATTGGTGTCAGAAACATATGAAATTGCTCAAAATCAACAGCCTAATGATTACAAAAGTGTACGCTGAATTTTTAATATCTAAATGTAGTAATAATTTTTCTGATTTTAGCAGGAAGAGAATGGAACTGAAATTAATTAAAAGCGCAAAACACTAAGAAATTAATGGAAACATTCTAATTTGATTTATAACATATCAAAATTATGACTTTCTTTAGCATCTATGATGATAAAAACTTCAAAAGAAAAAAAACTGGGTAATCATTCCTCCACGGGATAACAGTTAGTGTAATGTTGGCCATCTCTTTTCCATACTTACACTAGTCCTTCCATCTTAAAAAAAAAAGTTTATGGCTTTTGGATAATTGAGATTTTTAAATGCCCTATGAGTTCCAAAATCTAATTTTGGCTCAGTTTGCAAAGACCAAAAAAAGTCATTCAGTTTCCTAATTTTAAACCAAGCATCCTGATTTGAGGACGAGATCCCAGGAGGTTTGAGTCTAAATTAAACAGATCAGCAGTTGATCTTCACTTAATTTATTAAACAGTTTCACTTAGCAGTGCAGAGACTTGTGCTACTTCTGTAAGAATGTGGTCACCTGGAAGGATTCTGCTATTTGATCCAATTTATCTCTGTCCACCTCTACCCTTAAAAGTGCATTGCAAGGACCCAGAAATACCTATTTGTCACAAGCCCTCTGTTGAAGCAGGACATGACAAATCAATACAGATTTTACTGTTTTACAATTAATCTGCTGTGTAATCTACTGTACTGAAAATACACTAGCTCCTTTTCCAATATAAAAGAAGCTCACTTGAGTGTCCGAAGCTTACTCAGTTTCCAGGTGAAACCATTCCTGCATTCGACATGAGTTCCTCAATTCCTGCTCCTGTGGTCAGATAGCCGACCTGTGTTATACCCTCCACATTCTGGTGTGCTCAGAACCTCACACATTTCTGGTGAGCTGCTGAGATCAGGAAATTCACTTTTTTATTAAGCATGGGTGACTAATTAGAATATTAGGGCTCATTATATAAATAATACTTGCTTCTAACTTGTAAAACTTAAAACAAATACATATATTTAGTGACAAGATGATCCTCTGCCTCCCTCCCCCAGTGTGGGGGAAGGAAGGGTCTAGAAATGCTGTAAAAATGAGAGATGACTTTAGTTATGTTTGTGATATCCACATCAAAAAAGAAGATTTTGATATGCTACATAGTGTTTCTAGATTATGTATTTATTTATAAAGATAAATTATTTGATAAGGATAGTTGATAAATATCTAACTGGGCATTATTTCCTTCTCTTCTGAGGCTAGATTTGTTTTTAGCAGTGTTAAAATATTTTAAAAATGCTTTCATTTATTTTCTCATTAGAGTTCATTATTACTGCAGTAGAAGTATACTTTATTTCTCAAAGTAACCCTGACTGTTCATATTAATATATTGCAGCTGTGTTCAGTCAATTTTATAGACTTGTCAAGTTGTAGAAATGACACATACCTCAGTTCTCAAGTGATTCATGTATATATAACTGATATTTTTATTCTTAATAGAACCATGGACAACATCAAAATATAATTATTTAACTAATCAAACTATTGGTTTCTAAATATAGTAGCTGTTTTATTTGTTTTTAATTGCCTTCTATGTAAAAATACACAAGAAAACAGAATTTGAGAACAGAAATTTCAGGACAAGACACAGTCTGTTAATTTGTCAGTGATTATGAATTGTGATGGAATTAAATTTCAAAATAAAATTATTGGAGTACAAAATAAACTATCAATGATCTTTATGATTAAAAAATAAAAACAAAGTAAGGTCTTGCTTATGTTGTATAGAACATGGATTTCATAATATTGTTAATACTGGGCATACTTGTTCCTTGAAAAGATGATCAGGTCTTACCAGAACTTAAGTGAATGAATAAGATTTTTATTTCAGGCTTTAATGGAATTTGTGTAAAATTTTCTATCTTCTGTATTGTATACTTACCAAGCCTTCAATTTTATTGATTAGGCAGTTATGAAAGTTTGTTTTTTTCCTACTTTAAAGAAGTTTAGAAATAAGTATTATCTATTGAACTGATAATCAGTCCAAAATAGGATATTTGTGAAAATTAGCCCACAAATTGTCAACTGTCTCATCCACTTTGCATTTGTAAAGAATATAAGCATTACTTATAAGTGATGCAATTCCTCTCACATTTCAAAATACGCCCTTATAATGGAGTTAGTAGAAAAAATGTATAACATGAAACACAAGTATCATCCAATAGTTTTGATTGCATTAAACACCAATGTTTTATGTCTTATATTAACATAACACCCAAGGCTATTCCCAATATTCTATTTGCTAAAATATTTTTCTCTACTCTAATTTTTGACATATAAAAGTCAGGTATAAAATAACTGGGGAAACATACTATATGGATTTTTAATTGGAAGTAAAATTAAGGACTTATTATTTCATGCCTAATCAGTTTATCTACCAAATGCCCACCCGCCACATTCAGAGTTTTATGTCACATGTTACTTGCTCAGTAGCTTCAAAAACCGACTAGACGTAAATTAGAATATTAATTAGTACCCAACAATGTGTCGAATTAGAAAGAATATATCCAGTTTAGTTGCAAAGAATTTGATTTTAATATGAAATAATGATACATTTAAAAATTATAATAAAACTCTCTGCTAAAATGTTTCTTAATGTGCTGTAACACCAGAGCCACCTTTATTTATTACAAATAATAAAACTTGATTAGTGCTAAACTAATCAAATTCAAATCAATTCAACTACATACATTTCAGTGAAATAGTGTTTAAGAAACGCAAAATAAACTAAAAAATGAAAAGTTCATTGCCTTAATCAAAAGCAGTGAGCTTTAAATTTCAACCAACCAGGCGACGTTTGTCATTTCCCAGTTGTGTTCTCAGTGGAAAGTTGCCAAGGACGTTTGACATCTCTTAAACTTGCTGTCTCATTTGTCCCCTTATGTTAATATGTTAAACTGTAGGACAGAAAGAAGAGGACAGCCACAGTTCTATTAAAATGCGTACTTCTAGGGCTGGCCCAGTGGCGTGGTGGCTAAATTCGCATGCTCCACTTCAGTAGCCCAGAGTTCACTGGTTCAGATCCCAGGCGCAGACCCATATACCACTGGTCAAGCCATGCTGTGGCAGCATCCCACATATAAAATGGAGGAAGATTGGCATGGATGTTAGCTCAGGGACAATCTTCCTCATGCAAAAAAATGAAAAGAGGAAGATTGGCAACAGATGTTAGCTCAGAGCCAATCTTCCTCACACACACACACACACAAACATAATTCAGCATTCGTAAATACCATACATGGTGTAAAAGGATCCTTAATTCCAGAAGGAAATGTGTACTCTCTCTCATTTCCTTAGTGCTTGGTTTTTTTCTTTCTGTTTCCTGTGTCTAATGGTGCCCAACTAATTTGGAACAATAAGGGATCCTATTAGTTAACTGTCCCAGGGTTGGAGACATCAGGGATCTTATATTAGAATGAAAAACAGTGAATGAATACAAGACTGCAGTATCTAAATAACTACAAAAGCCAAAAATCATTTTTTTGTCATAAATTCAAAAATGGTGATTGCAATGAAAATATTTTTTCAGTAATTTTACAAAGTTTCTACCAAAGGAAGGGTGTTGAATTAATACATTCAGGCAACTAGTGCTTTCTGCTGCGTCCTATATAAGGAAAGTGGAAATATCGGTAGGTGTGGAGTTAGAAGTTAAGGAAGCATTTGAAACAGAACCTGAGCCTTTCTAGTGTAATAAACCAAGTCTGCCCTTTTGACTTGGTCTGACTGGTCGTTTCTATTCTGACCCTATCTTGATCTTCAATTTCAAGGCAGCAAGGCTCCAGCTACAAAGATCATTTCCTTCCAAATATTTGGTTTTTCTGTCTTCCTTACAGGAAAGTAGAAGATGTTTGGATATCAGTGTATGTTCTATATCCCTTAGTTGATGGTTTCAGCTACTGTAAGGATCCTGGGAATTTTTAATAATAGTTGAGGTCCCATTAAACTTAGTTCTAAAGTAGCTTCTTAGAGTTCATTCATCAAATAATTCAGGGTGTAAAAGTAGCACATAAACATTAATTGAACAGCCATTAAGCAGGATGCCTGTTTGGTTTTGGCTGATGGAGGATGTAAAGCTTCGTACCCTGTGGTGGAAAACAATTAGGTCTGATGAGGAACATGCCATTAAGTATCCTACTACCAGACTTAGACCGGTTACACTCTACAAAATCACAGCCAGCTGTAGTCAGAAGCCTGTCCGAGTTATAGGAAGTCATATTTTTACTGTCGTGGCTTAGCTGCTTATAAATATTGTAGTGTGCCTCGAGCCTTATGCTAATGGAAATGACTAATGGTTGTCATTATCTTCATTCAATCTCATAAAAAACTTCCTCAGGAGAGAACTGATCATAGGTTGAATGCTACTTAAACTGTTTCTCTAAAACACAGAATATAAAAAGCACTTAAGTACAAGAGGTTGGATGGATAATTTATTTTGTTTTGAGTATGTTTGATGACTATTACTGTTGTTAAATTTGGCATGAACCAAATTGATACCCATATACGAGTGCCTTATAGATACCTATATGTATGGCTGCATAATGCTTTACATTTGTTCTGCTCATCTGGGACTGTAGGTGAAGATGTATGATAGAAAAACCAAAAGCTGGAATAAATCTGACAAAGACTGTGTGGAGGTTCGATGTTTTTAACAATGAAGGAGAGTCCCCTCATCGACTTGTGATTTCACTTATGCACTCTGCTTACAAGACAGATACAGAATACTACATTATGGGGCCAAAAAGAAATGCTTAAGTGGATGGAGCAGCTCTTTGCATCTAATAGAAGTTAAGTGCAACATTAAATTAATGTCAGGAAAGTGAGAGTTTTATTCTACGTTGTAGCAGACTGGCAGTAATGTATTGACTCTCATATGCACACGATTTTCACATCTTCTATCACCAGACCTTGAGGTTACGCATTTCTATCACAGAGTAAAAACCAAAACAGAAATCAATTAATAAGGAAATATATTTAAGAGAATGTGATAAATATTCACACTGTTTCTGATAATAAGATGAGTGGGACAGAAAGTTCTGGAGGAGAGGAAATGTCACCCACTGTATATAATGGATCTTCATGGAGCCTTTGTCCAAAAAGTTACAGTAGTCATCCTTCCCAGTATCACCTTTTCGTATAGAGAGAAAGTTCAATTTTATTGGCGAGAGGGTCAATTTAGAGAGGGCTTCCACTAAATGTAGAATGAAGTGGGGCAGAACGGACCAGAGTGGAGCAGAACACGATAGACTAGGACCATGATTATTTGTTCTCTCCTAAAATTCTAATTTGTCCTAACCAAAAGGAGAAGCAAATGTATGGCTGGATGGGGGATCAGTGACACAGATGATTCAAAAGCGAAGTTTCTGTTTTCTTCTTTATACACACTTTTATTGGAAAAGAACTTATTTAGAGAGTATAAATTGCAGTGTATATATTTGTTTAATGAAACAGGAAATTTTATAAGAGGTTTCAGAAAGTTTCTTTTGCAAGTATTTAGAATAAAATTTTTTTAAAAAATGAAAGTGCATCTCTCATGACATGACTTTCAGAGAGACCTTAGGAAAGACTTTAGCTAAGTTATAAATACAATAGAAAGACCACGCCTCCTTCTATTTTGTCTCAGAGGAGTCTGGAAGAAGGCAGTACCATACTTTTGTGCTCATCTTGAATCTGACCCATACACAACAAGTAAATTCTTCTGCACAGGACACCTCTCCCCAAGGAATCTGCCTTCAGCCAGAAAATATATTGCAGAAAAGGCGACCATACGCCCCAGGTTACACCTGTTGTCCCAGTGTGATTATTATTATAGCACCACCTTTCAATCTCAGACATGTCCCAGGATGGATGACAAATTATGGTACCCTTATCTATGAATAATAACAAAATGTTAAAAATAATAAAATAAGCTTTATTGCAAGCTTGCTATTTGTCAGAGACTTTGAAATGCTTTCATGTATAATGAATTATTCACAATCACCCAGTGAGGGGGGTATTTTATTGCCCCCCTTTCACAGTTGAGGAAACAGAGATAGAGAGGTTGATTAGCACGACCTCTTCTCACAGTTGGCAACCTGCAACCAGACACAACCAGACAACATAGGCCAGAAGATGATACACTATGTTCCTTTCTGCTGATCGATATGATTAGCTTGGTTTTACTTAATACATTTGAAGATTATCAATAGTTCTAATTTGTTATTCTTCCTAGCTGTTATGACTATATTTTTATAAGGACTGTGCATTTTAAGAGGCAGGAAAGGAGCACTAATCTGATCTCAAAGTCAGCTGGGTTGCAGTTCAGGTTATTACCATTATTATATTAATGATAACAACAATGACTTGTAAAGTGATTAGTTTATGGCAGGCACCATATTTAGGGTTTTTCCTGTGTTCTCTCACTGACCCTGAAAACAGCTCTGCGAGGCAGAACATTTGAAGCCCACTAATGTATCTCAATGGCTTTAGCTATAAGCCCTCAACTGGTTCAGAGGTTAGAAATGAAAACTAGAGGATTAACTCATTTCAGCAGGCCCTGCCAATGCTGACACTCTGTGACTAGAATAGATGCCTCTGGGGGTAAGTGATTATCAGGATGTAAGGCATAAAATCTGGATGCTGCCAAAAATATACAGGGACAAAGAGGCTTCCCTAACATCTCGTATTTGTATTAGCTGTCATGCACTGAGTGCTTACCAAGGGCATGTGCTTTACTAACTTTGACCTTTTCTATTGTTATTCTCCTCACCATAGGCCAACTAAGAAGAGAATTTGGATCCAAACCAACAGCGTAAGTTTAACCCCACTATGCTAAAGATAGTATCCTCTCTGGAACTCTCTAGGGACTGCCCTAATTTAGCAACCTTTCTGAAAAGCAATATTAAATAGAAATTAATAAATATTTGCTCATGACCACATTTGTTCCATCACTGTATAAAGAATGGGAATAGAAAAACAGATATCATAGTATTATATAGAAGTTGTCGAAAGGATTTCTTGGCATTTTTTCATACAAGAAGTGTGGAAATTCTTACTAGAGCAGAGTAAGTTCTGTGCCCTGCAGAGAACAAAGTAAATATGTCTGTGCCTACACCCGAAAGATGATTACAGTTCATTAGAGGATGTAAGAATATCAGTGCACAAATATAGATTATGTGCTATCATAAAATGCCAAATCTTACAGTGTAATTTGAACAATGCTTAACCTGGAGTGCATTACATATGGAGTATTTTAAAAATGTAGATGCTAGGACTATAATTGCATTGACTGAATAAGTTTCTAAGGTTGGAGCCTGGAAATGTGTATTTTTTAAACTCCACAGGTGATTCTGAAGTGCCTTATGAATAACCACCACTGGATAAAAATATATGTGGAATATATTAATATGTTAATTATGCAGACTGAAAAAGAAGAGGTTAATTTGGGTTGGGATTTAAAAAGATGACTTCATAGAAGAAATGAGATTTGAATGAAAGGTCAAAATGGACAGAAGGTAGGTGAAACAGAACTTTTTCTTTTACATTTTAGCTCAAAATAAAATCTTGCCTTTAGAGACTTTTTTCCTGCATTTCAGATTGCTAACTGAATTGATCTAGAATAGATAATAAAAGTTATAACAATAAATACCTGGAAATGTTCAAGTATCTTATAATATATCTATGACATGGCTACATAAAACTCAGGTTTAAAGTCTTGCTTGAAAGTTTGTATATTATTATAGATGAACATTAATATTGGTAATAAAGAAATTTTATCACAATTAGTAAATGTAATTAAGATTGCAAACTGCCATGGACAGGATCTGTATTTTATTCAAATTTGGGTTCTTAGATCTTTAGCATAGGGATTGGTATCTAGAATATGCATAACACGTTTGTTTGTTGAATGAACGAGACATTTGGATTTTCTTGGTTTATTCATTCCATCTTGTTTGTTGGGTGGATTTCAGTGGTCTCCATTTGGAGGATCCAGTATTTTACACATGGAGGTTTTGGTTTGTTTGTTTGTTTCTTGTCCAGAACCAACGAGCGGGCAGACTGTCAACGATCATTAGCTTGTAAGAGTAAGCTTTTAGGCTTTTTCCTTCCCAATGAAAAGACTGAAGGGAAAGAAGAAAAGTGGAAAAGGCAAAGAAGTTGCAATCATCTTAGCAGCAGGGAATTCTCCATCCATGTTGATGCCCAGAACAGCTGGCAAACCCCTTCTCAGACCAGCCTCTCCAGAGGGAGGAGCAGGCAGAGTCACCAGACCCCTCCATGGGGAGGAGCATGGCTGCCCTAGCCCCTTCCACTGACCTGCTTTTTTGTAGAACAGGATTGTCGTGTCATTGTTTTGGTTTCGGTTGTTAATAGAGTTTTAGAGTCTAGAGTTACTAGACAACCACCAAGATCACTCAAATTCTTTATCTTACTGCATTGTATCCCCCCGGTGCCAGTCAAGCCAAGCTTTCTTAGCATTTTGTTGTTACTGTTGTGAAAAAAATGTCAGGAGATATTCATAGCTCCCCAGTGGAATTTTATACTACTTTTGGAAACAGTTTTGTAGGGGGTACAAATAATGGGAAGAAGAAAGAAGGAGCAGAGAACAAAACACAGATGTGAAAGAGTACAGTGAGCCAATGACAGAGAGCTTTGATCTTATTTTTCATCTATGTGTTTTGCAGCATAAAGGGGAAAGTGGAAGGCATCATATAGTGTTCAGTTTTAGACATGTATTTCTAAAACATTTTTCGGGGGAGACAGCTTTGATAGTAAAGACAGACACTTAGGTTGGTGTCAGAGAAGGGACGAGTAGGAACCAGAAGAAGGAGCCTGGGCAGAAGCAACTGTCACAGTACAGCTTGCTGTGAGCTCAGCCTTGGTGCCACTCAAGAGAAGTCCTGGTTGCCCTCCCATTTATTGCTTACTCTTCAGTTCACATGGCTCTAGGCTAGAGGAGCTTAAACAAATGGCCATTCTTCTCTAAAAGACCATTGAATGAACTCTTGAGGTGACTATATTCTGTAAGAGACACATGGAATTCTTGGTTGGACCAAACCCAAGACTTCCACATTGCTAATTGGAGTCTTCATAGCCATACTGGCTGCAAAATAACCTAAGGAACTGTGGCTTGGAAAATGTCTGGTACCTGGCTCAAGGCATATATCTACTGGCCATCGTATGAGTGGTTGCACTTTCTCGGCCTCCCCTCTGCCTTTTCCAGCTGCTACATGATTGCCTCATCCCAGGCAAGCCTAATTATCATCATTGAAAAAGGCACCAAAAATAAACATGATTACATTATTCTTTGTAAGCAGTGATTGAACAAGAACATATCTAAAACAGTTTAATTCACAGTGAGTTGCATAAAACAGCTGAAAATAAAATGAATTCATGTTTTAAGAATATTTCAAGAGTGGATCATCACATCCATGGCATGCATGTCATCTTGAGCACCATTAGTAATTTTAATCAGCCAGTGGTGTGCTGGAGCCACAAGCTCATGAGATCCGAGTATATGCATCCCTTCTCAACTAGGCTTCAGTGACTTCACTTTTGTAGCTTAAAGTGGACCGTGGTGGGACTGCTTATACCACTGAAATTGGCAAATGCTGTGTCTTAGTCTGTTCAAGCTGTCATAAAATCCTACAGATTGAGTGGCTCATAAACAACAGAAATTTATTTCTCACAGTTGTGGAGGCTGGAAGTCTGAGATCAGGCTGTGGCCAGGTGAGGGCCCTCTTCCACGTCATAGACTTCTTGGATCCTCACGTGGTGAAAGTCACTAGGGAGCTCTGTGGGGTCTCATCTGTAAAAGCACCAATCCCATTCAAGAGGGTACCATGTTCATGACCAAATCACCTCCCAAAGGCCCCACCTTCCAACACTATGGTATTGGGTGTTAGAATTCCAATACGTAAATTTGGGGGTCAAGGAGGACCATAGAAAACATTCAGACCATAGCACACTACAAATCAGGGCTTTTTTCTTTCTTTCTTTTGCAGAGAGCCAGTGAGCCAGTTTACCAGCACACCACTGAGTTACATGCACGTTGTAGAAGAAGAGACACCATATAAATATATATCTCTGGGTAAATATTAAGAAAACATTGCTTAAGAGAGACAGTGTTTTGTTAGACTGCCAAGGCCCTTATCTTTTATTAGCTGTCAATGAGCCTCCCTGTGTCTTAGTCTCTACGTTCTTAAAATAAGAACATACCTACTTCATAGGATGGTTCTGATGATGAAATGGTGCAATATATGAGATGTACTTTAAAAGTGCCAGGCACAAAGAAGGTACTCAATAAGTATTTCTATTAGTATCAACAGGAGAGGAGACTAGATGGTCTTTTACTCTTCTCCTAAAAAACTGCCTAATTTCAGTGTTATTTTCCTTGTTGAGCTTTTATGTATTTTAGAAGCTCATACCCAACTTCCACAAGTTTTGTGAAGATCCTTTGAATGAAAGCACATCAAATCACTTTGAAATGCATGAAGCACTGTGTAAATGAAAGGTGGGATAATTATGTTAAACACATCATCTTGAATTTTGTTTATACTGCATCTTTGAAATGAGCATCAGATTTTTCTCTAGGCAGTTACTGCTCCCACAGAAACAAACACAGATGGTGCCCAAACCTCCTACTGAATAGTTTTAGGCAATGGCATTTATCAAAATACTGCAGGTCACTAAATGCACAGACTCAAAACCAACGGCACATCTCAGTGTCAGGCCAGCATGGTAATTTAGGCAAATAAGCCTTTGTTTGATGATTCAAGGATTTTCTGATTCATAGAATGCACTAGCACAACAAACAGAAAATCTTACATGTCGGCTAAGTTTTACAAAATAGGATATTAAAATGCAGTTTCTTTTAGAGAAAAAAATCAGCCTGTCTTTTTGAGGAGTGTTTCTAGCCAAATGAAAGCTAATTTTTGGGGTGTGCATGCAGATGTTCCCATTTTACGTTGACCTTCTAGCCAAGCAAAACAGAGAAAAGGGAAACACGTTCCAAAGATATTTTTTTTACACTCAAACTTTCTAAGCACTCAGTCTTTGGAGTGCAGGCGTCCTCTTTTCAGCAAGGTCATCCTGAGATTTCGGTAACTTAACTCTCTTAATTGAGTCTGGGGCCGGTGGCCTTGGGTCCGTTCCTTGCCCTTCATGCTGGGGAGGGAAATCTGAGGCCTGCAGCCTCCTTTTCCAGGAACCTGTCTGAGCTGACTTACAGCTGGCTTCTGGCAGTGGGGCTTGCGGGTGAGGACAATGGTGGGAGACAGGAGGCTAGGAAGAAGGAAGGAGCCAGGGTATTTCTCCTGACATCAGTTTGTCTCCTGCACCTTCTCAGGCAGCAGCTATGTCTCTTCCTTGCTCCACTTCCAACCACTGCAGCCTGCCACGGTCCCCGTTCTCACCAGGTAACCCAAGGCTCCTGTGTTGTAACAACACCTCCTCATCCTTGTGTCCCTGCTGCCTGGGATTGGTTCTGGCTTGCTCCTTTTGCCAGTTTCTGGGTTACCTCCCTTTTCTCTAGTTGGCCTCATTTGTCTCTTTCATCACTTGTTCATGCTTTAATCAATTCCCTGCATGAGAGTCTATCATTCAAATATCCCAGGTGAATCCTGTTTTCCTTGATTGGACCCTGACTGCTCATAGAATTCTTGGGCAGGTAACACTGTTGGAAGTGCAGTCCTCTGTACCCAGCACAAAGATCTCAGGGGCCCTCCTGGAGCATGAACTCCTGCCATCACTGTTCCCTTTGCTCCTCTTCTCCCTTAGTTGTGTGACGACTCTACCTTGAGCCTACTCTGGGCCAGGTCCCTGAGGTGGAGGCAGAGAAAAAGTATTCAAAAGACTCTCAGCCATTACACTGTTAGCCTAGCCTGTCTCCCTTCTTCAGGCCACTCCCCTCAAATTCAGTTACAGGTGATCGTTCTGTGAAATGTTAGGTCCCTTCCTAGAAAGTCACAAGGGATGAGAGAGTCTCCAGATTATTTCCACATTGTGAATAATAGGATTGGAATATGGATCTGTGAGCTGTTACCATTCTGCAATTATATCCCTTCTACTTTCTTTGCAAAGAAGTAAATTTTGGGCCACAAAACACCTCCATATCTTAAAATTGTTTTAGAGAGTTTAAATTAGATCTATAAATGTACCCTCAACCCAAAAGTATCAACCTAGGGTTGGACATCCCATGCACTTATTAAACCTATTTTGAACTTTGAACACTGAAACATACATTAATGCTGTTTCTGAAAATACCATTTTATAAAGGTTTGCACATTTTCCCCTATAGCCCATCCTGTTGCATTGCCCACCGTGCTACCCCTTCCTGAAGTGATCTTTTTCCTTCTGTTTTCTTTTGTTCAGCTACGAATTCTCCATCAAATAACCACCTCTCCAGGAGTGTCCTCTGAACTTTTCTACTCATTGTCGGGTCAACATCTCTTCATGCCCTGTTCGTGCCCCAGTATTTCATTGTGTGAAATATATTTATGTCTCTGTCTCGAGTTAGACTTTGGCTCTATAATGGAAGGACTGTGTTGCATCTTTGTAGTCCTAGTGCTCCATAACTTCCTCAGCACTTAGGAACTATTCAAGATATATTTGTTGAACTGTTTTTGAACACCCTGAAAGTTCCAAGGCCTCCCATGCTGGACAAAAATTAGCATTAGGATCTTGGAATGGAAGGTTTGGTTTGGTTTCTTTGTACTAGGAACATTTTAGTAACAGACACAGGTTATTTCACAAAATGCCTAAGCTTGTGCCTGCATGTAGAAGTACTTATTTTTGTTGAACAACATTGATAAATAGGGAAATAGGCACACAAGAGGAACAGTAGCACTTAAACAAGTTTAGGACAAAGCATCTCAAATCTTTGCCTTGTTTTTGTTCTCCTTCACTAGAAGTTGCATCCTGTCTCCGTGCTTGTCTTCCTAAATTTAAGCCCTTATTTTCAGCATCCATCTAAATATATTCTCACTGCCTCCGCCATCAATTAAGTAAATGCCATGTCTCTCACTCATTTCCTTTGAAAAGGATGAGCTCAACCGTGCTCTGTTTATTCCATTTATAATGGCTCTCTTTGCACATTTTGGTCCATTGCCTCCGGTGTCATTTCTCATGCATCTGTTTTTTCTACCCAATTAGACTCAGAGCTTGGCGGTCAGAGGTACTTTTTCTTTTATGTCTCCTCACAGCATGTTCACAACATAGGTTTGTGAACTAAATGTCTTCTAGATTTCACCAGTATCCATGCTAGTATTTTTAGTTCCTTGTCAAATGAACACGTTGGAGTGCTCACTCTGGGGCTGGACTCATGGGCGTTTGGGCACCCAGACAGGACGCAGCTCCTTGATTCCTCTCAGAAGGTCTGTGGGCTAGGCTGGGCAGTACAGGGACTTCAAGACCACTTTGCCACTTTTCTTTAAAGCCAGGAATATCCCTAAGCTGCCTGTCCCCAGGAACTCAATATGGCCCTTCTAGTGGTTCCTACCCTTGATGTCACTGAACCTGTTCAGTTCCTTAATATGATAATTTGTAACCATATACCTATATAGAGTATGTGTAAAATAGCCACATGAAGTAAATAAAGAAGTTAAATTTATATAAATATGTAAAATATGTAGGAGATGATATAAAGTATATGCATGTATGTGTGTAAGTAATGTATACAAAAGACACCCATAGGTGCAATTGTACATATATGTGTATTTTATGTTTTCATTTTCTCTTCCCCCCCCACACAGATTTTCTTCACCACTTAACACTCAGGCCTAATACAGAGCCTGGCACATTGTAGGTACTCATAAATATTTGTTGAATAAATAATATATGAATGAATGAAACTATGAGAGCAAAGAATTCTTTCCAGTCTTAGTCACATCAGGTGTTATGTTTACTGATCAAAGAGTGAAATGAGGAGAGAACTAGAAGCATAAAAAGAAAGGAGTCAATGTTTCTCCCTCTGCCCCAAAACTGCATAGATTTATAATCTAACTCCTCCCAGAAAGAGGCTCCCAGACCTCTCAGTTTGTTTTCACCTGGAGAGGGGAAAGAGGAGACAAGACAGACTCTGTGGTCCTCTGTGTGTGCTACCCACTAAGAAAACCTACTGACATTTTAGCAAAAGCTAATAATTTCCAAGTAATGTGGCACAAAATGAATGGGACATTCCTACATTATCTGTTCCAAACTTCTATCTTTTCTCTATGAGCACAATCCTGATATCTTTAGAATATATCTATGGTATGTGCACGCCTTTTCTCCTAAAAACAATTCTGATGACTAAAAAGAAAGAGTGGGAGATGATCACAGGAGGGGGCAGCGGAGAGCACTGGTTGATAACAAAGGCCGTGAGCCAGACTGCCTGTTTCAGGTCCTGGCTCCACTGTTTTCTGGCTGTGGGATTGTAGGCAGGTTGTGTGACCTTGCTCTGGTTGTTTCCTCATTTGTAAACTGGCAATAATAATAGTATCTAAATCACAGAGCTTCTTATTAGGATTGAATAAGTTAGAACATGTAAAGCCTCTGGAATAAAATCCGGCACATATTAACACTCCATAAATGTTCACTGATTGTACTCTTTGCATTGTTATTTTTGCCACCATCTCCAAATGAAGGCAGGTTTACTGCTAACACAGGACGGACAAATTTCCGTTAAGACTGATCAAGGAAAAGAACAAGAGATGCACACATAAATAGTTGTAAGTCTGAAAAAGGAATATAGTCAGAGATGCATGAGAAATGTAAAAAGGCACAGTAGAAAGTCAGAATTCTAAGACTGTGTTATGTCTTCTTGATAAATTTTTTCTTTAATTCTTACCCCTATTAGAAAATGTTCCTTCATATATCTTTTAAATGACGAAGATTACTCTTATTTCATCTTCTTTGGTCTAAAAAATTTGGAGAACAGCTGATTAAAATCGACTTTTTAATAACCCACAGCCTTGCTGAGGAATCACGAGTGATGTAACTCAATGATTTTCCACCTGTTCACTCAAAGGCTGTTCATATTCCCCATATTGTTTGAGCTCCTTTATGTCATCAAGAAAGCCACTGTTAAATTTTCCGTGTTGTTCACTATGTAACATCATACAATAATATCTTTAGCCCTTAAAAAAAGAGAGAAGAAAACGTTCCCCACCTGGCTGCACCCTTCCCGCTATTTGCTCTTTTTGAATGTATGTATGTATTTCGTCTAACAAATATTTATTTAGTTTCTATTATGTGCCCAAAAAGCAGTCAGCAAGACAGGCAAAGTCTCTGTTTTCATGAAGCCTGGAGTCTAGAGAGGGTTTGGAGGGATAAACAAAACACAGAATATCTCAGTTATGAATTGAGATCGTTGTTATGCAAGAAATAAATGGAGAACTTGAGAGAGAACAATGAAAGTGGGTGGTGGGGCCGGAGAGGGCTGTGTGAGGCCAGGCACAGAAGGCCTCTCTGAGGAAGTGACATTCCTCTCCTGAAGGAAGAAAAGGAATTAGCCATTCGAACTGCAGGGAGAGGAGCACATTCCAGGAAGAGAGAACAGCAGTGAGAGGTCGTGGTGCAGAAAAGAACGTGCACAGGTCACTGGGTCTGTGGCTGGGCACTGGTGAGCCATGGCGGGAACAGTGGGAGAAGGGCTTGGAGGGACGAGTAGAGGTGGCATCATTCAGGATTTTCTGATTTGGATATTCCCAAGGTGGAACCGGACACGGTTAAAAGGGATGTAAACAAGGAGCTAGCATTAGTGGATGCATGTTTCAAAAGGTAACCTTCGTTGCTGTCTGGAGAATTTACGGAAAAGATTTATGAGTAAAATAAGACAACCTAGTAGAATATTAGACTAATCAAGCGAGAGAGATTTGTAGCTTAGACTAGAGTGCTGGCGGTCAACGTGTAGAGAACGAGACATGAGAGATCCTTAGGAGGTAGCAATGTCAGAATTTGATGATGGGTTACATTGAGAAGGGAGGAACCGTGTATGACTCTTGAGTTTCTGCCTCAAATATTAGATGGTAGTTCCAGTTACCGAGAAGGAAAAACTGGAGAAGGACCAGGAGTTCTGTCTTGATCAGGTTAATTTCATGATACTTATGTGGCACCCCAATGGAGATGTTAATAAGCATTTGATTATACTGATGTGAAGCTGTTATATAAATGAGCCAAAGATGGCCTCTGCATATTGGCCCCTAGGTCATTTATTTCTTCACTGCAGGCTGAGACTCATTAGCTCAAAAGCCCGCCAGGGACAAAACCAAATTTTTACACATCCATTTATTTTTAAAATAGGCCAAACAAGCAGATTTTTTAGCCATTTAGAGCCTGCCTGTTTTGCATACTCTTGCAAAATCTCACCCTACATCTGCTAGCCCTGAGCCAGAAAGACCCCAAGCCTCTGCTTTCTTTCTGAGCTTTTGGACCCAGAGACAGCCTGCCATGCTGCTGACAGACATTGCCTCCACACAAGCCACCTCTCCCAGGAGTTCCTGCACCTTCACCCCTTCTGAGCAGCTGCCCTGTGCCTTCATCTCTGCACCGACTCCTGCTGTGAGGGACTGCCTCACGTGTGAACCTATCAAAGTCGCTCCCAATGAAGTTTGTGTGCGCTACTGCCACCTTGTGGTCTTATCTTTTTCCTTGATCAGCAGCAAAATCCCTTGAACCCCCTACAGAAACTCAAAGGGAAGATCTGCCCTCAGATGTCTACCTGGAAATGATTAGCATAGAGGTGGCATTAAGGTCACGAGAATCAATGATACTACCTCAGGAGGAGTGTATTGAAAGGCAGGAGCACCCCGGATTAAATCTGAAGTTACAAAATGTGAGATCTGCTGAAGAGGAAAAACACGCAAATACATATAACCACTTGGTCAAGTCCTGCTCATATTCTATCACTCAGGCCAGACCCTGGCTCCTTTAGGACAAAGCCCTGTCTCCTCCCCTACCAAGCCAAGCTGTGTGAGAATGACCACCTTCTTTCTGTTCCTGTGGTTTTTCTATATTATTGCTATAGCACATGTTACTGAAAGTATCTGGTTATTATTTGTCTGTCTCCACGTGAGGCTGCCCTTGAAGGCAGAACATGTGTTCATCTATAAATTCCAGGGATCTACCATAGAACCTGACATAAAGTGCTAAATATGGATTTTCTAAATGACTGACTGAACAAATAAATAACACAATCTGACTGTATTCGGCAGGGCATAGAAAATGGTAGTGCTGATGATGTGATGGAGGACGTCAAGTGGCTGGAGAAGGTTAGGATGTGTTTTGTTTTCATCATGATGGTATAGCATCCATTGTTCTTTCTCACTCTGAAGTTAGCTTTTTCTCTTACCCTAAGTCAAGACATTGGGAGGTTGGGCTAACATGTATTGTACCACAGGAACTATATGTAGAGATAATGGAATAACATGAAAATATGTCAAGTGTTTAGAAAAGGCAGTTAGTGCCATAAAAAACTCGAGATGGCATAATACTGTGGGCCAGTTTAAAGTACGTATTATTATACTCATTTCATTTTCCTTTTTTAGAGGAAATTTAAAATAAAAAATGGCACTTTTGTCCAGTAGTATAAGATCTGAGTCACCTGGGAGACAATTATCCATTCTTCATTAGAACTACTTTTTGTGATTTCTGTGCAGTTATCTTTTGATTTTCATTTAAGGGAGCAAGGCTGGTCCACAAATGAATGGATGTGTTAGATCATTGCTTCCATATGTCTTTTACTAAGATGCATGGTCAACATTCACAATCTGGCCTTTGAAAACAAAAACTAATATTAGAGAAGTCTGTGACCTCCACATCACAGCATTTGATGACTGAGATAGAATAAGCATTCATAAAGACTTTGTAGAGAAAAATAAATAAATGAAGCATAAAAGATCATGGAGGCTAATTGAGTAACATAAACATAATCCACAAAAAGTCTCTAGACGCATGATGGTACAACATCCTCTACTTCCTTGACTACGAAACAAAATTGGTTGTAAGATACAATTAATAAAAACTTTTCAGTATAAAACATAGATACTCAGCAATGTTTTGGATATTGATTATGAGAAGCACCCTGGTTTCAAAATTTAATGTGTCTTAGAATTGATTTTTAAAAACCTTGTGTGTCACACTAATAATTGAACTGAATTAATCTCTATGGAAAGGAGGAATAGTTAACAAATGTTTTGGAATTCTGTATTTGTGTTATGTAATTATCTATGATTATACATAAATGTAGATAATTACATATTAACTTACATAAACATTACATTTTATTGACTTATTGATATCTGTTTGTGAAAACACTGACTGAGGTTGGTCCTGCCTTTGAGATATAAAACAAATAAAATTATAGACCTAAGATTGAATATCCCCACACACCAATTTATTATTTTTGCTGTTAGTAAACATATTTTCATAGTGATTTACCATTTACAGAATACTTTCACAATCATTTCTCAACATTCTAGGTATTTTATCCTTAGATCCATAACATTAGAGGTTATAAAGACGATAGAAGTTGCACATATAAATATACTCCATATTTACTCAATTTCTATTTGTTCTTGCCTGATAAAAATGAGAGACACGTGAGTCCAAATATCTAATAAATCTTTCTGGTAGCACAGGTGAACGAAGTGTGTTTTTCTGGAAGGTGAAGGTATTCCGGTTGCCATTGAACCTCAGGGACTTTTCTGAACACAAGCAAAAGCCAAATTACAAAGGCCATATTCTTTACCATTTTGTAAATTCAAGAAACCAGAATAATTATCTTCTTAAACGGATAAATCATCAGCATGTATTGAATTATCTCTCTATAATTCCCAAATGCTGTACTTTTTGCATACCCAGAATAATGCCCGTGTAACATTTTTGTTTTCTTATGTAATAAATGATCCTCTAGAGGTGAAAAGAAGTTCATGTATTTTTTTAACCAACAAAAAGCAAAACAGAAGAAAAAAGGCAGCTGTCCTCTGAGGCACAGACATGGTGTGTGTCTGGCCCTGAAGGCCTCTGCCTGCTCCTCGAGATCTGGAAGGGCTCACACAGAATCTGGAAGGGCTCACATAAGCCATGTTAAGGAACTTGTTACTTAGTGTTCCTTGTAGGAATAAATACCTCAATTTACAGCATTATGTGCTCATTTACATAACAGTCCTGTAATTGGAGACTAGCAAAAGGAAGGATTGCCACTGTGTGGAAATAGGAATGTTTTCTGGCTGGTCTACAGGATCATGCCTCTATTGAGTAACTGAACCCAGTTCTTCACACTTTCCATGGACCGACTCCTTTAGTCCTCTCAAGACCGTATGAATAGGTATTAGGCTGTCCCTATTTTACAAACAAGGAGGTTGAGGCTCAGAGACACTCAATAACTTTCCATAATCATACAAACTTGTAAATATTAAACTGAATAAAAACACAGGAAACTGTTCAAGACACAAAAATGTGTGTTTATTGGAAGGAATATGAGAGATGCTACGACCATCACAATCATCAGCCTAAATAGCACAGTTCTACTTACGTGGGAAATTGGGGGTGTTATCCAAGTTAATCTAAAGAAAATAACGGTGATCCATTATTAAATAAATCGGAAACATAGAGTTAAACATTTTTCTCCTGACAGACGTTTCTGAACCTTTAATGTACTATTATGCTCCGTAAGTCTCCAGGAGGGGATGCAGTCTTCCCAACACATCTGAGCACCCATCTCCACTTTTCCCCCTTCCACATACAATAGTGGCTTGTGGGGCTAGCATTCCAGAAAATGCTTGGGAAAATATTAAATTTGGAATATCCTAAGGTTATCCATCCGCCCATGGCAAAGCTCCACAGAGCACCCAAATACCACATTTCCTTAATGAAATTTCCTGTTTCCCTCATCCCCAGAAGAAATTTATTTTTTCAAATCTTTTTTCAAATTTCTGATATACATTAGTTAACTGATACTTATGAGATAAGCTGTAACCAGGGAAATATGAATTTTTTAAATATATATTTTTTCAAAATATATATGTACATATATATGTGCATATGTATACATATCAGAATACACATACACACACCAGAATTTATACAATTCAAATGAGCTCTCTTTTAAGTGGCCACCAGTGGGGAGCCATGCATCACCCAAATAATCTTTTAAATTGCTTTTTAAAATCTTTTTTCTTGTGATGAGAACTTTTAAGATCTATTCTCTTAGCAACTTTCAAATGTGCAATATAGATTCTTAACCATAGTCACCATGCTGTGATCATTTTGCAATATTTACAGATATCAAATCATTATGTTGTACACCTGAAACTAATAATGTTATATGTCAATTATATCTCAGTTAAAAATAAATAATAAAGAACTATATCTTAAGTATCCTCACAATAATCTCATCCTTTCAGGGTTGAAGAATTTCTGGAAAAAACCAAAACACTTTGGAACAAATTGAAATAGAAACTATCAAGTAATGAAATTGATTTTCTTGTGAGACTTAGAAATTATAAAAGTGGATCAGAACATATGTGTTAGAAGATGACAGCATTGTTTAAATAGGCACACAGGCTCATGACAGCCTACTTTGGGGAAGTAAATGCAACTTGTTAATGTTGTCAGGGCTTTTATGTTTAAATGCCTACGAGCAAATTAATATGTGAAATCCTTGGGTATAAGACAAGAAGTAATAAAGGAAATAATGAAAATAAGAAAGTCAGTGTCCCACCTTTCAGGTAAAAATAAAAAATAAAAATTTCACTGCAAAAAACCGAAGAGAGAGGCTGGCCCCGTGGCCGAGTGGTTAAGTTCGTGCGCTCCGCTGCAGGCGGCCCAGTGTTTTGTTGGTTCGAATCCTGGGCGCGGACATGGCACTGCTCATCAGACCACGCTGAGGCCGCGTCCCACATGCCACAACTAGAAGGACCCACAACGAAGAATATACAACGCTGTACCGGGGGGCTTTGGGGAGAAAAAGGGGAAGAAATAAAAAATTTTAAAAAAAAATAAACCGAAGAGAAGCTTCTGTTATTGAAGTAGGGGATGAGGAAAAGGAACATCATCTGTCTGCGTCTTTTGTTCAGTCTCTTGAGATGGCCTTTGAGTTATGTCTTCTAAACCCTAGGGCTTCCCAGGCACAGTTAAGAATAGACAAGTGACTAGGTTTGACTTCAAGCAGACCTGAATTCAAGTCAGATAGACCATGTACCGACAAAGTACCTCATCTGCCCAAGTCTCAATTTCCTCATCTAAGAAGTTATTGAATTGAGAGGATTAAATGTGACAATGCAAAGAATGCACTTAGCCTAAAGCCCAGCACAGCCCCAATTAATTGGTGATAATTTTCTTAATAACTAGAATTTAAACATCATAATATTTTAAATCTGTGAAAACATTGCTTTGCCTTTATCTCTAATGATTGTTGCATAGAACTTTTAGTATTCTTTCTACCAGCAATTTAACCAGTATTCACTAAACATATCCTAAGCACAGACCACTGTGCCAAAGGCTAGGGACACAAAGATGAAACAGTAAGTTCTGTTCTCGAAAGCTTCTGGTTGATTGGAGAAATGAAGCTCATACCATGTTTTTAAATCAGTGAGAGGAAATATCCCAAGAAAGATACCCATGAAGAGGTGTAGAAACTTACAGAGAGAGAGGCTGATTCTGACATGGACCAGAAAAGACTTTATGCTAAAGGATGATGAAAGAAGAATTGGAGGAGTCTCAAGCAGAAATGTATGGAAATAGATGCGTTAAGTAATAATAACATTAACAAGCTAAAGAATGGAGACCCAAAAGTGTAGGGTATTTTCAGGGAAGTGCAGTTAGTTCCGTTGGTTTACAGTTTCAAGTGCTTGAAAGAAGTCACAATTATAATGTAGACTCCAGACAGGTTTGTGAGGCCTGAAATGCTGAGGAAACAAGAATGGACTTTTATTTGATAGATAGTGGTGAGCCATTGAAAGCTTTTGAACATGATGTCATAAGTGCCATATTTTAGGAAGCCGATTCTGGAAGCATCTGTTAGTGTGTGTTGGAGAGAGAAAAAATTAGAAGCAAAAAGACCTATTGGAAAACTCTTGAAGTAACTTATAAGAAAATGAAGGTGCACCTCTGGCAATGGAAGGAAGGGCATAACGGTGGTTGAGAGCCGGGAGGGTAGAGGACCTCTTTAGAGGTTGTGTTTCTTTCTCAAACTCAAGAATATAACTTAGATTTTATGCTTTTGGGGGATGGTTTGGAGCATGCTAATGAAGGTAGCCAAGGGTTTTTAGAGGTTTTGAATCATCACCTGAAGGAGTCATAAAGATGAGCTTTTCTAGGAAAGTGGCAACAAAGATGGGAAGAAAGGAATGAGTCTGAGAGAAAGACTTGACAATAGTAAAGTCTAGTGTTCAAGTCACCAATTCATCTGTTTTTCTGACTTTGTCACCTTTCTTTAGCATTTGCTACTTGGTCATGTCCACAATTTCTCTATCAACTTACCTAATCCTGGTATGTCTATTAAAGGAAAGTTTTCTTCATGTCATTTCTCTTCCATGACACTGATGACAATGAGTGGATCTAGTTCAGCTAGGAAAGAAAAAAAATATTTAGAGGGCTGCTGGTCATTCTCAGGATATGAGAGTAAGACATTTTGGATCAATGGTTGGCTGTTGTGTTGACTCTAACCTCCTTCAAGCTAAACAGTTATAAATAGTAAAAATGGGGTTCTTAGAGAAGGGTGAAAAGCAAGACTCACTAAGCACCCAGTGACATACAAGAGAGTAAGACATTGTGCAACCGAAGTAATGTTTTCACATGTTGAAGTGATTCTAAGTGTTAGGGTAAACATTGTAGAATTAAAATTCATTCAAATTACTAGAGTTTCTTGTAGTTAATGTCTTAAATGACTGAAAGAATACTTCCCTCCTGTAAGAATGACTGTAAGGTTATTCTCCAACAGCACTTACTTTATATATATTTGAACTCTTTTATGGAAATATTTACGCTTACACTGAATTAGAGAGATATGGTATAATGAAGACTATATATCCTCACTCTGCTTTAATAATGATCAGTATTTTGCAAACTGTTGCATTTTTTTAGTTATATCTCATACTTTTTATTGGGATATTTTAAATCAAATATCAAACATGTCATTTGTAAATGATTCAGTGTGCATTTCTAACTAAGAGCTATTTTTCACATAATGAGCATGCTTTTGTCATACCAAACATCCTTAATATCGTCTGTTACCCATTCCATATACACATTTCTCGAATTATGTCAAAGATGTTCCTTTATGGTTAGTTTGTTCAAATCAGTATCCAAACAAGGTCCTCACATCACTTTTGCTTATTATTTCCATAACCATCCTCACTCCAATTTTTCTTGACATTTATTTATTGGAAAAACAAGTTTCATTTCATATTTTAAAACCAGATTGCCACACTCTCTTCTACTTCTAAAGAAAAACCGTAATTCATTCAACATTTGTTCCACTCCTGTATAATAAACAGCTACTCCTATGTACAGGACAGTGAACTGGTGCTGAGTGTCATTCAAAGATGTCTGTAAATCATGGTCCCTACCACTAGGACTTTACAACCTGGAGGAAAAGGAAAAATAACAATGTACAAATATAATGACAAAAACATGGCAGTAGAAGTTAAGTGGGAGAAGATGCTGTAGTTTTAAAGGTAGAGGCAGAGCTTGGAAGATGAAGGGAGTCTTTTTGGAGAAGTTGGCATGTGAGATGGATGGTTTAGAGTGACCAGCAATTCAAGAGGAAGTTGGGCTGGGAAAGGAGTGAAAAGAGAGAATACATTCTATAATTGAAAAACATGCAAAAAACCACCAAAAACAAAACCATAAACCCTGGAGATGAGGGAAGTAAGAGATACATTCAAGGGATTATAAGTGAAATAATTCAGCTGAAGCAGGATATTTGTGAGAGAGATACAGGTAAGCAGGGGGCAGATTTGAGAGGATCTTGAATGGCTAAACAGCTGAAAAGCTCGAACACTGTCCTCTAGAGCAGGGAGCTATTAGCTCCATTCATTTTTCCACTTATTGGAGACTATTGGACATGGTGGAAACAGATATTCCGTTAATAGTAAAATACATCAGCTCTTTTCATAAGGAAACTTAAAAAATTGTTTATGTATTCAAATAACAATCACTTTCAAATATTTATAGAAAGTTGGCAAGATAATTTAATGTTTTGTTTTGTCCAACAGCTAGATGCTCCACTTAGAGAAACGCAAACAAATTGGAACTGATATAACCAATGCACAGTAGCCAACAGCTGAGAGAGATTTATACAGCAAGGATTAATTGTTCATGGCATAGTATAAAACAACAACAACAACTCAAAAAATCTACCGTAGGAGAGATAGAAGATGATTCTTTTAAAGACATATATACCAGACCTACAAACTTCAGACTCTACACTTTTCGTCTATTCTGGAAATTCAGTGAAGTTTGTAATATGTCTGGGGTTGTTTTGGGGGGTTTTTGCCTATCAACTATATATATATGTTGACCCATAAATTCTCTCTTTACCAGCGTAATGCTAATTGATTTTCATTATTAAAAGATCCTCAAATGACATCTGAATTACCAAAGCCTTCAAAGAAAGTAGACATTGAACTTCTATAGCTTGATTGGTAAGTATTTTCTTCTTGCATACTTATTCTTTAATAAATGGTGATCCAAGTATTCCATATCATATAGACTTTGAAATACTTTTGAGTGCCCACATATACCAGACTTTGTGCTAGACTTTTGAGGGAATAAAATTGTGCATAAGTGTGGTCCTGGTATTCCAGAGGCTTAGATTCTAGTATGGGTGATTAACATATGCATACGGAAGTAAAATTATAGTCAGGATTGGAATAGAGGCGTCAAAATGGATCAAGTTAGAGTTTTTCAGCAGCACCGCTGTTCACGTTTTGGATCAGATCACTCTTGGTTGTGGGGAGCCGTCCTGCATACTGTGGGATGTTTAGCAGCATCCCTGACCTCCACCCACTGGATGCCAATAGCACCTCCGCAGTTGTGACAATCAAAAATATCTCCAGATATTGCCAAATGTCTACTGAGGACTGAGTCAGAAATAGCCTGCAGTTTTGAACCATTGTATTAAATGGCAAGTCCTGTGTGCATTTTGCTAATAAAGGTAACTTCTGGTTGGGGAAATCAAGAGAGGTCCACAGAGGGGCGGGGGGTTGATATGAGTAGGTGGGGAAGAGGAGAGCATTTCAGGCTTAGAGACGATAATGAGAAAGTGACTAAAATGGAGATGAGAAACCAAGTGGACAAGTATAAATTATGTTCAAGGGTCACGTAGCATTCGGTCTTCAGGAGGTGGTTAGTAGAGAAAAAACCGATAAAGTAAAAAGCAATCAAATTACAGAGGTCCTTGAATATAAAATAAAGAGAATGTTTTTCATTTTGTAGGGAGGCCATCTGAACAGATAAGTGAAATTAATGATGCATCATTTTGGAAATGTTAGTATGACAGTTCTGGGCAGAATGATTTGGGCAAATGAGAAAGTCCATTTTAGGTCTGTGACTCAGTTAAGGGCATAATTTGGCAGAAATTAGAGGATATATTTGTGATATGTATGTTTGCCAACATGGTATGAGAGAGGAAAAACAAGTGAAGAAGTAAACTATAACACTTGCTCCTATGTTTGATCTCATGAATTGTTGTTGAAACTGTTTCTCACAGTAGAGCTGACGCTTCCTGATAGAGCTGATTGGCAGGTGAGCCCCGATTCTCTGGGGCTCCCTGAAGTGGAAAGTTGTAACGATGTTGCAGAGTGGTGAAGACAAAGATGATATTCTCAACAATAACTCTCTAGTGACCTAGAAACTATGAATCTAGATGTTTAAATAATCCTTTTGAAGAAAAGCATTCCATTTAAATTCCAAGGGCTGACACAGAAAATGTAGTCACCATTTGTCTGCTGAATGAAGATCTCTAAAATTAATTTTTATCCACATTGCGGTTCTTACCATACTAACAGATTTTTATGTCTTCTCTTCTCTCCCACACCTTTTGAGAGTTTCTGTCTAAGTTTATCCCCATTTACAATATGAAATGTTAGAACAAGACATAATTCAGTTGCATGTGATAGGCAAATACAGTACTAAAACCCCCAAAAACTCCATCTAAAGGGTTAAAATATGTACTTAGTAAATTTACGCTTGATCAGTAACTATACTATTCATTTGCTCTGAAAAGGTTTACTCTTTGAACGTGAAAACCTCTCATGTACAGACAATATGTTATTAAACATGGGGAGAAAGGGAAGCAAGTGTCAGAGAGAGAAAGACCTTGCAAATCATCCTTCCCTCTTCACCCCACATCTTCTTTCATTCTTGCCCAAGTCATCCCTGACTTGGATCCAAGAAAGGGGCATTTTCTGAAATCACAGAGACCTTTTATTCTTTGTTTGCCAACAGACTAGTATATTTACTTTAGAAGTTCTTAAACTTACGTTTTTGAGGTTACAACTATATTTGGTAGATACCAAAAAATTAAAATGCACTTTTTGAAAAAATACAGATGTAGTGAAGTAATAAGAAATCAACTGGATAATAAGAAATGAGAACCTAGGGAAACTGATGGAGAAAATTTCATCTCAGGCACAAGAACTTTGATTTTATTAAACAAGCAAAATCTAGTTTCATAAGCAGAGAATTAAATATGGTGAAAATTCAAGAGAGATTTTTTTCTGGCAGTTAGATATAAAATAGATAATAATTGGAAGAAACTTGAATAAGTGAGGCAAGTTAAGAGGCTGCTGCAATAATCCAGATGTTGTTCATTTATCAAAAGCAATTTATATATATCCACAGTATTAATGGCACTTTATTAGATACAAATTAATGCTTACTTGAACTAGGGCAGTGACTACAGAAATGGAAATGATCTCACTGAATATTAATAAATTGATTAAACCAGCTCAGTGCCCATTTTTTCTTGAGGGCTTTATTCCTACATTTGCCAGACTCTACATATTTGAAACGGATCCACAGTTTTGGGATGCTTTCCTAAAATAAATTGCATTAAGAATCATGGAGAGAATTTTCCTAATAGTTGCAGATGAACTGCTTGTCAGTCTGTACCAAGGTGACATACTCTTCTGAGTTAGCATCAAGTTGTAAAGATGAGGGGAGGAAGGCGGTGGGGAGCAATGCAACTCCCTGCAGGTTTTATCAAAGGTTCTATTTCTGTCACCAGAGAATTGAAATCCATCTCAGTCCTGTGAGAGTGCTTTTAGTGAGTTGTGAGTGTGTTCATTAAAAGAAATGAATGAACCAAATAGCTACCATTATTGATCATTTCTGCCCTTGTGGCTTTAGACTGGAAGTGGTTTTCTAGGGTCCCAAAAGCTATTTCTATTTTTTTTTTCTTAATTTGATCTGTAGCGTTGTGTACACAACTCATTCTGGCCACATGTGGTCTCTTCCATCAGGCCACTGGGAGTGACTGTTAATGAATGAAGGAGCTGCCTTCGAAAACCTGTTCTAATCCTTCCGTATAATTTTGAATTCATGTTGAATTGAATAAAAAGACAAAATATCTAGATTGTTACAAAACTCAATTTTAGTCCCACTTCTGACTTTGGCTTAAAGCATAGATCTAAAAAGTCTGAAAGATCAAGAAATCTACAAATGCAGTCGAGACATAAAATCTTTCAGTCATTCTCTTAGCTCATGAACACAATGTTCACCACTTGGAATTTTTGAAGTAACATTAATTACAATTGCATGCTTTTTTTGGTATTTTATAAAACTGTTAAGTGATATAAATGAGTTTTTATGTAAGTTTTTTTTGGAAGAATAAGGTATTTAAACATAATCAGTGATCATATTCATCTATTTTAAACACCTGATTAATATAAAAGTATGTCTATCTGTATGTTAATATATACTCTTTTTATAAAGAATTGTCCGTGGGCTCCGGTTTGACTTCTTCATTCCTACATTCAGCAAACATTTGTTGATGCATCAATGATGTGTTAAGTGCAGTACGAGGGACCGGGCACGTGAGGGTGTCGAAGACAGAGCTCCCCAATTTTAAGGAGTTGACAGTCTAGGAGAAGAGAGACGATTAAACTGGTACATGTGGAAAAATATAAAAAGTGCTGCCATAGAGAGGAGTACTTAGGAGAACAAGCCAGAGTAAGGGTTTTGTATTGTGATGTTGTTTACTCTTTTTCCAGTATATTTAAAATCCTGACAGAAGTCTTAGAAGTGTCCTATGAAAAATGCAACATGCACATGTGGCTTCTCTTAAGTGTTCCATATCCTCCTGGTATCTAAAGGGACTGAAGGGAGCTAAGGTAACTACTAGCTTACTTTACATAAATTCTTCAAATATTTCCCGTATTTTGACATTCTTGTGAAAATCCCTTAAAACCCACCACATGTTATTTTGGGAGTATCTTTCTTAGTCAAAATTCTTGTTTTTTTCACCCTAAATAAGTAAGTCTAAAAGCAGTTCTTTTCTTTGGCTGGTAAATATGATTTATCTGCTTTTGGAAGAAAAAAAGTAAACACTGAAGTACCTATGGTGCATTTTCTGCTTCAGTAAATGGGTCACACTTTGTCAAATTCTGAATATATTAAGCTTTTGTGAAGTTCTGTTTTTCTCAAATACTAGGTTGCTGCACTGGATATCAAAAGGGTAATTTATTTTGTTCCAAGTAGGCTTTTACTGAGTTCATTTTTTTTTACCTCAAATTATGAATACTTCAAAAGAGATAACTCAGAGATAAATTAGAATGTTTAAGAAAGGAGAATATTGATTTTCATTTATATTTGCACAATTGCACACTGACCTTCATACGTGGAGATGATTATTGAGAACTGAGATCTGTAAGATGTCTGCTTTGTTAATTTTCTTGTGGCAGTGATGAATTTGAAGTGATCCATGCCTGAGAAAAATGACCGTCAGAAAGTAGCTTCTACCAACAGGGAGATCAAAATTTACCATCTTCATGGGGCTGAACCTAGAGCATAGGCACGAACAAATATAACTAGGTATAAGCATAGGTCGAAAACACACATAATCAAGAGCATGACATTCACAATCAATTGCCTAAATGTTTTTTAATTTGATCTGAATATTTACATTTACTCTATTTTTCAAGATTGTTTATGCTATAACTTTATTTGTTAGGATGAACCTTCCATTAAACTTCCCAACTAAAATGATAAAATGTGATATGCACACATTCTAATTCAAGAAATATTTTTGTTCTAGTAAAGTGTCTAGCACAATGTCTGGAACACCATGAGTGCTCATTAAGTATTTTCTTCTTCCTTTTCTCTGCGATATTTATCATGACAGATTATTTTGTGTTGGCTTCATTCTAATACTATGACTATCCTAAGTGTCACAGAGCACTTATTTCTCTAAAGATGATTTGGTATTAAAATAATTTTTAGTATATTACTACTAGGTATATTAAAATCTATTTTAACTAACAAATTTCTCTTGGCCGTGCTTACGTTATTTGGTGCCAGTCTTTTCACAAACATCGTCATTCCTGTTTCCTTATAGAACATTTTCATAATGCTGAAAAAGCAGTGGCAGCAGCACTGTTAAAAGAATCAATGGGCATGCAAGTGGACACTAATGCCTGCATCTGGGAACCAACTTTTACCTCCTCCTCTGTGTACATCCATTTGCACATCTCTTTCAAATCCTGTATTTATAGCTCAGAGAGTTTTGCAGTCGTTGAACTAGTTGGTTGGGTTCTTTTCTTCATTGACTTATGGTTATCTTCTCTTCCCTAGTTTCAATCAAATGGCCATTCCTGAGGAAAAAAACGTTTGAGACAAACTCAGAGTTCAGACTTACATTCCCACAATTTGTGCTTTCTCCATAACCACCATCCTAGATTCAGGTCTTCATTGCCTCACACTTAAGTTGTTGATAAAACAAATTACTAGGTTTCTTCCCTGCCTCCAATCCCCTCTCACCTGATTGCCCTCCTGACAGAAAGCCTTAGAAGCATTTCCGCCATATTGTTGCTCCCAGCCTAAAAACTTAAATGACCTCCCATTTCTATTAAATCGAAATTCCCTTGTTTGACATTCAATGGCCCAATACCATCTCATCTTTGAGTACCACTGATATGATTACTTGTCACAACTCAACAGATAGACCTCTACACAAAGTCACAAGCACATATATTTGATATTTAAACCTGGTTTAGCCACTATTTTTTAAAAAATATTTTCTGACCCTTCCCCCTTGTCCCTGATGTGGGTTAGGTACCCCTCTCTTCCCAGAGTACCTCCAGCAAATCCATCATAGAATGGAATATACTTTATCATTTGTTGCTTATTTGTCTATTTCCCCCATTAGGATGTGAATTTCTTGTGAGCATAAAGATATCTTATTGATCTTTATAGCTGTAAACCTACCAAGTTATTGGCAGACAGGATGTGCTCAGAAAAGATTGATGAATGAAGGACATTTCCTGAATTAGGTATTGTGTTTCTGATACTGAAAACTTACTGATGTGTATCTTCTGCTTAAAATGCTGCCTTTCCCTCTTTCTCTTTCTTTCTCTTTCTTCCCACCTCCTAAACTGGGATCAGATGTCACTTCCTTGGAAACAGTCAGATGTTCATCTAAGAAAGGAAGAGATGTGACTTGGGGCTCCCAACATGAAACTTAAAATAATTTGTTTCTAAAGCAATACTGCCTCTCACCAAGGAGTCTAAAAAGCCACAGAATCAAAATAGACAAATAGGCAGTATCTGCAGAATCCTGACATAAGACTCCATCACTCACCTCAGCCCTGGAAACATGCACCAAACTCCAAGATGTCATTCTTTGGGACAGTTTATATCCCCCATACATAGAGTCCAGCTCTTCCCTCTTGGTGATATGATGAAATTTGTTCCCTGCTCACCGCTCTTGCCACTGTCTCCTGGCCACCCTCTTCTCTGGCCCAATGTCTGAGGACCCGGAAGACACACTACCCGCTCCTCTGTACCTATTCCACACTTCCTCATTTCAGGCATCATTCCAGAATTTACTCTGCTCTGTAAGCATACACCTCACTGTCGCCATAATTCAACCCTTTATTGTTGAGAAATTTCCCAAGAACCTTTTCTCAATCATGTACCTCTGATTTGGTTCCAGGCACATTCCTCCAAAGACAATCCTGTTCATCATGGAAGACACTGGAACCTCCAGTAGTTAGAGCTGGGGGCCTTCACCAGAAATCAGCCATTCTCCTATTTTTTTGCTCTACTTTGGTCCAAGTGTGATCTTCAGTTACCAGACCCAATCATGCATCTGTAAAAATTGAAAATAAACAAGTGTTTAAAATACGTACATGTCTACATTTTTTTCGACCAGTCTTTCTCACCAGTTCAATATAATGCTTAACAACTAATCCAAGAGGCAGGAATAAGAAAGTAAAAATAACTGAACTTTTCAGTCACCATCTCAGTTTATAGACCGTTATATCAGTACACAGTTTTATTATCCCTTTGAGTTGCTAGGAGTTGATTTTAAAATTTCCTACTGAGTGTTTTTAAATGTGTATTGACCCACAGACTGTAAATGGTTGAAAGTGCTATTTGATAGAAACCATTAACTCAGGTGTAGGAATATGGAACCGCTACAAGATTATATTTGACAAAGCAAGATCTGGAAAAATGCATTTCCATTGACAGTAAGTAAAAATAATGTGGAATCTTACAAGGAAATTTGAAATTTATTAGAGAAGACTTTTCAGAGAAGTAAGTTTTCACAATTCCCTTTATCTTTATTATCAAACACGTTCATCGTTACTCACAGATTAGATGTGCTGTACTTTAAAATTCTGTTTTATAACATCCTAGTTTTTCAGTATTATTACTGATCGGTCAGTCTCAGAACATATAAACCTCTTTCAAACAAACATAGACCTCATGCCCCAGAACCCATTTGCCCAAAAGTCTTAGTAAACCCCCTGCAGTCACTTCTAGGATTTGATTTTTTTTAAAGGTTGTGTTTTCTCACAAAAAGACCATTTCTCCCCAAGGCATGTCTCTATTAAATGAATGCTGAATTGTTTATCTTTCTTGATTGCTGAGACTGGAGTCCTGCTTTTTCTGTCTTTGCCGCAAAATAAGAAACTTAACGAATGCCAATATTTAGTTTTCAGTTATATACAGGAATACGGCAGTGTAAGAAGATATGCCAGATTCAGGATTGCAAATCTGACTGCAAACATTGTAATCCCTAAATAATGCTAGGGGCATGGTTCCTTCCCTGTTTGGAAACAGGAGGGCCACCCTATTACGCTTGCAAGTGCGTTTTTTGTTGGGTTCCTTGGTGGGAAACGTGAGACTTTGTTGACTTTGGAGATTCAGGTGAGAAAAGTTTGGATTAGACAAATAAGCAGAATATCATAAATGCCCTATTTAAGGACAGCAAACGAATATCAGTTTCTCTGTAATTCTGGCTACAAGCATGCCAGTATGGATAGTATTCCCTTTAAAGTTTCAAGGACATTTAAATGATAGGGTTGATTAGAATAGCTTCAGAATTAATAGCCAAGGTATTTTCCCCATCTTCGTGGTTTTTACAGATCAACTTGACTGCTTGTGCTATTTAGACAGAAGAAAAGAAAATCTACAGCAAAACTGAAAAGTTTATGTATCTTTTACATATGTTAGTCCTTGAGATCACAAAAAATTTATATCACATTTGCTTATTTTCACAAGACCATGCTATAGTTTTCAAAAGAACATGGAATGATAAAAAAAATAACTGAAAATCCTGGGCGGGCCAGAGTAAGAGCCAAATGAGAACTGCATACAATACATATAATATGCATACAATATGCTCTAAGAGAATTTAGAGATGAGAGCAATCCCTGAGGAATGGGGAAGCCCAAGACGGCTCACAGAGGAGGTGGAGCCTACACAAGTGGAGAGGGAGCAGGAAGCATTTCAGACATGCCGTTCGTTCAATGGAATGGAGATGGACCCTATTGTTTGCAACCAAAGTAATAAGTAAACTAATTGAGTTGCAACAAACGATTCATTTATGGAAGTAAAAGAGTACACACAAGAGATGTGGTGGGACCAACTTTGGGGACCAACTTGGAGCTATGGAGTTTGGACAGCAGGGAGAGATTTATTCAACAAACAAGTGAGTGCTTGCTTCTTGAGAGGTGTGCAGTGGACACTAAACAGACATCTCTCAAAAAGGTGTTTGAGCCTCAGGGGAAGGTAAGAGAGAGAAGTTTGAACAATATGGAAGAGATTGCAAAGAGGGTAGACCAGTATACACTGTATTGAAACAGCCCAGGCAAAAAGGGATACAAGTGTCGTGGGACATGAACTAAGAGAGATGTATGTGAGAAATGTTATGAAGGAAGAAGAAATTGGGCTGAATGGCTAATAATGTGGGAAGAGAAATAGAAAGTTCAGCAGATAAGTTGGTTGGCTATTGGAGAAAATTATGCTTTAGGATTTAAAGAACACGCAATGTAGTTCTGATGCTAATAAACCAAGTTAGGTTAAACTTCACAGGTTAAGGGCACGGTCCCCCATGAGGCTGCCCTCACTTCAGACTCCAGCTACAAGCTGTGGTTTCCTAGGCCACTCACACTGGGGATCAACTGATTACACATTTGGGGGTTCCCACTACCCCCTCAGGTTTGATAATTCACGAGAATGACACAGAATTCAGGAAAACGCTAAGGTTTTATTATAATGGATAAAAATCAGGACCAGCCAAATGAAGAAACATACATATGGGGAAAGATCTGGGAACTTCCTAAACATGAGCTTCTGTGTCTTCAAAATGTATCACCCTTTCAGCATATCGACATGTGTCATCAACCAGGAAGCTGAACTGAGCATTACTGTACAGAATTTTTATTGGAGTTTCCTTACATAGGCAGGATTGATTGAATCATTGGCTAAGAAATTGAACTCGATCTGCTGCCCCCTACTTGTCCCCAGCGGTCAGACTGATATCACAGGACTCAAAGCCCCAACCCCTGATCACATGATTGGTCTTTCTCATGTGGCCAGCACCCGTCCTCACTCATTGTGTTGGCATAAACTATTTAGAGGCAATGCATGAGTCATCTCATTTGCATAAACCCAGGGGCTCCCCATAAATAACAAGGACACTCCTATCACTTGGGAAATCCAAGGCTTTAGAGGATCTTAAGAACCAGGGACAAAGGTCAGCCACATTCTTTATTACACAACAGAATGAATTTGAAGTAACTCGAGGCTCTTTTAGGTGGAATCTCCAGCAGACAGTTGAAACTCCAAAGCAGGCTGAAGAGAGAGGGAAACGAGGATTAGAGATGTGACTGGCTACAAAGTGAAAGGTCACATGGTATAGTTCAGTGCTCACAGCTCCTCAGCAAGGGCTACAGTTGGGGGCAGAGTCCTTGACAAGAGCATAAGCATGAGAAAAGCAACACAAATAAAAACAGCATATGTTTCTAAAGAAATCAATGCTTAGTCTGATGCTAACATTAGCTTGAAGAGAAACAATTCTTTCTGCATTTTCTTTCTTAAGCAGATGTCTAAAATATATATCCTTTGCAAGTGTCTAAAACAATTCCTAAAGAAAATGTGATCTACAAGATATGTAAATCCGTAGTTGACACAGCAGTGACTTAAATACTTCATTCATGTTAGACAAATGCAAAAGTGACAAGGTCAGCATGATTAATGTTCTCTTTATTTTCTGCACTGAATATCAGGTACTCTTAACTGTAATTACTCTATTTTGACATGTTCTCATTTCAATTCATTGTCACGGATTATGCAGTTGTCAGCTAAGAAGTAGTGGAAGACCAACCCCTCACCCACGCTGTACACCTGTGACAATACCTACTTGTATTTGCCTTTGGGGATCATTTTATCCAAATGAAAAACAGTGTCTTTTTTCTCTTGTTCCATGACAATGGCACAACTGAAAACTACATAAAATATTTTTTCTATTTAGACTATTTGTTACCCAACTTCTGAATGATGAGAGATGAATTTTGGAAAGAAATTGCCTTAATTTATAGTATGATATCTATAGGCAGAAAACAGATATATTATATTATAAAATATAGTGTATTTGAATTTTGCTTTTTTATACTTCTATAATAGATTATGGACACAGGGCAAATATTATAGATGAATATTCTATTTTCAAATTAATAAATACAGTACAGTAATATATTTTTTTTACATAATCAAACCTTATATAGATGCAAAATGTTTATAGCTCCAATGGTTAGGAGGTATCAGAAAGTGGCTTAAGAAATAAGCAGTTTCTGAGGCTGGCCCAGTGGTGTAGTGGTTAAGTTTAGACACTCCTCTGCAGTGGCCTGGGGTTCACAGATTTGGATCCTGGGCGCAGACCTGCACATCACTCATCAAGCCATGCTGTGGCAACGTCCCACATATAAAGTAGAGGAAGATTGGCATGAATGTTGGCTCAGTGACAATCTTCCTCAACCAAAAAGAGGAAGATTGGCAACAGATGTTAGCTCGGGGCCAATATTCCTCACCAAAAAAAAGAAAAGATGTAAGCAATCTCTGCAACATAGGAAAACATACACTGACTGATAAGGACTTTTAAAAAAACCTTTTCGAGTGCTTAATTCAAATCACAATGATTAGAACTTCCATAGGCATTATCTGCTGTCTCAGTCTTAATCATGTGAGAAGGAGATGACAAGACAGAATTAGATATGCAAGCAATTTGCTGGGAGAAATGCCTGCAGAGGATAAAGAGGAGAAGCAGGAGCAGGAAGAGCCTTCAGATTCCAATGCAGGTCTGACATCTATGAGAGGAGGAAAGGAGGGAGGAAACCTTGGGCAGGGGAGCAGTACAGTGCCAAAGCAAAGATTGCCCGCAAGTGGAGTGGTGACGGGCAAGAATTACCTGGCTCGCATAGCTCTGTTATCTCAGTTATGGACTCCAGGCACCCCAGGGAGAGTACAGGCTTTTCATGAACACTGTGATGGAGCCTAAAAGTGTAGCAACTAGAGGCTGTTTGCCACTACTCTTCTGAGTGTATAACTCAAGGAAATCTGAGTGACACATTTCCATGACCACCACAGTCCATCCCTTGTATGTCTCATGAAGTCTCTCCAGAATTGTTCAGGAATGATCCCTTCATTCCTATGGATCTCTCTTCCTTAAAAGTGCCCTGTTAGGAGAGCAAATTATAGCCCTGTCACTACAGTTAGTCTTTGAGCGATAATTGTAGGTCTTGCTACTTTACCTGGTGCTATAACCCAAAAACTCATTCCTGATGGGTCTGAGCCCTAGGTAATCAGACCTTTCTCAAACTAGGATTGCTGCGTATGTCCATTACTATTAAAACTGAACAAGTGAATTTCACAAGGCATCAAAGTGGATCATCTGGATTCCACATGAATTCCTGTCTGCCTCCCTCATAGCAAAAGTAGCCTTACCTCATTCTGGAAAGCAGATTCAATTACTCCTGCAAAGATGGTGACTCCTCTCTTTACCTGCTGATTTCTGGACACAAAGAATCTAAACTACCCAGGTGGCAGCTATAGCCTGTAGCTTAATGGGACCTCTGCTGCTTCCTTTGGCAAGAGTTTGCCCCTTTGCAGAGTAGGACCTCTAATGGAAAGCACGAGGTCCCACAGTGGATCATCAGAAGTAATAGCAGATGGTAAGTGGCACCACTCCTTTTCTACCCCCTGGTTCTTGGGCACATATATTCTTCCTATTTAGACCTATGACTTAGTGTGTATGTTATGTGCTTAAGTATAGCAAGCCATCTTTGCACAGTTTGCCATCAAGCTGGCACTCCAGATGTGCAATTAGAAGGCCATTCCAGCATTCTCTGACATCCATTGCCTCTGGATGGTGTGGCATGTGATTCAGTCAGTGGATCCTGTGGTCCTCGGCCCCTTCCTATACCGCATTTGTGGTGAAGTGGTTTCCCTGTTGGATGCTGTTATGAGGGATTCCACGCCTGTCGATCAGACTTTTAGTAAACCTCCAGATAGTGGTGCTGACTAAAGCTCTCTGGGAAGGAAAGCCAAATGCATAAGCGTACCTAGACTCATAATAGGTATCTATGACTGTGAGGATGAACTCCTGGCCCTTCTAGAATGAAGCAACCCCAGTGTACCTGAATTGTTAATCCGTGTTCATTTGGCATCTGTTACTGGAAGGTTGAGTCTTCAGAGGCGGCAATAGCTGGATCAGCCTTGGTAAATGGGAATTCACGCCATAGGGCCAATGTGTAGCCTGCATCTCTGCCACTGCGACTGCTTTGTCTACTTGCCCATCATGCCAGTTCTGGGATGGTGATGACAAAGGCTGGCTAAAGACATTGGCCAAATCATTTTGTCTACTTGCTTATTCAGTACTTCTGCAATGAATGATGATTTCTTGTTGGCATTGACTTATGATACAAAAATCTTCCACAAACTTCTACTCCTAACCTCCTTACTTCACTACTCTAATCTTTTTCTTTTCTAGTCCTAGGCCATTGGCCTCTGCCCAAGAATTTTTGTGTTTTCACCTCAGGCCACTCTTCCTTCCCCACAAAGTAGATAATCAGGTGCATTGTTTCAGCTTTACCTATTGGGAAGGACTTCCCTCTCCACTCAATTTCTGAGCCACCCGTGAAAGTTATTGTAATGCAGTCAACGTCAATTTTCAACTTACACTCACATATCAAACTGATGATTCCATAAAGCAAACTCAGGCTTTATTTCCCTTTTCAGCTGGTTATATGGAACAACCCTATCAGGCCATAGTTGCAAGCTGGGGGAGAGACACTGATGCAACTGTGGTGGGTGACATGGTAGTTTGGACTACCTGCTTGTGTGTCATACTTGTGCTCTCTGGTCCTGCTCAGGCTCATCCAGGATGTATCATATCCATCTTACAATGGAATGCTGGTGGGCCTGTTTAAATTTATGACTTGGCAGGTCCAACAGAACCCAATTTATAGTGGGTAGTTCTGAAGCATGGTCATTTGTTTCCCCATGGACAAGAGTTCTGTCTCTACCAGAGCTCAGCAACATAGCAGGAGTGGTTTCTCAGAAGGCATGTACTCCTCTGCTGCACACAGCATAGCTTTGCTCCAGAACCCATGGGCCTATGTTTTAATTTTCCCTCTAGGGCTTATAAATGCCACTCTGCATCAATACTCACCACTAACATCTCCCATACATAGAATCTGCCACAAAGACCGGAAGAATTTTTATAGTCTATACTTGCTGCATTGTTGCAGCATCCTTCCTCCTCGAACTGTCATCTCTTTAGTCAATGGGTTTCATATCAGAAAATTTGTTCAGGTCCCTGAGCTGAGCAAAGGATGGTGAATTTTTATAGGAGTGACTGCCTTCAGACTCATGCGTCCTTATTTTTACCCTTTACTGTATGTAAATGTGAAGGGACTCCCTTATTGTCCATCTATTTTGCTCCTAGAGATGCAACTAACCATCTCCAAAACCCCCTGCAAGTCAAGTCCCCTCGGCTGCCCCTCCATCCTTGCCAGTCATTATGGTAACTGTGATCCCCTGGTTTCAGGCAATTAAGCCCCTCCAAATGGGCTGTATTACTTTGGGTCCCTCTATTCCCTTTGCTATTACTGAACCTAGCTCTGTGAGCACTTCTCCACCCATCATCCCTGGCCTGTAGAAGAGAGCTGCCATTGAAGTTCTTAGTGATGCTGATGCCTCGAGCATTGGCACATTCTTTGTTTAAAAAAAAAGATTATCTCTTTAGAGTAGTTTTAGGTTCTCAAGAAAAGTGAGAGGAAGGTACAGAGACTTTCCATATACCTCCTACCTCCACACATGCATAGCCTCCCCCATTATCAATATCACTCACCAGAATGGTACCTTTGTTACCAGGAACAAACCTACATGGATACATCATAATCATCTGCCTTGGATGTATTCTTGATGATCTTAATGAATGATGTGTCCTCTAGGCTGTTCCATGCAACATAATCCTCTGGTTGGTTTTCTGGTCTTACATAATATATCCACTCCAACATGCCCACTCCTCTGAGATTTTTCATCTTTTCTCTGCTATCTACCTGGGAAATTTGGGCAGATCCCCTTTGTTTGACAGGGGTCCTCACTTTCCCCAGGCTTCTAGGAGCCACTCTAACACTGAGTTTGCCATATCACCTAGGGTCCTTGCTATAGTGTTAAATCCTATGTTTTAAGAAAAGGCACTGAAGTAAATAAATTCTTGCAGATTCAGGCTTACGTTTTGGCCTACTTGATCAAGCAACCTCAAAATTCAACCTTAGGGACAGTCCCTTAAATCTAGCTAGTATATGCTAACTAATTTTTGCAGTTACTTTGGATATAATCTCTCCTCTATTAGGTTCAGCTCATCACCAGCCAGGTTATACTGAGATTTAACTCTAGCTATTGGCCTGCAGCCAGGAGAAAATGTGGAGCAACTCTTGAAGAGGCATCTGCTGCCTTGCAGGGGAGAGATTTTACACTGTCTTTACCGATAGGGGGCATGCTGTCCCTTAATGGAGGGGGCAGTTTCTCTTGAGAGATCCAAGCATCACAACTCCAGGGCTACCGCATTCCATTTAAGAGGTAAATGTTATGGTTTCCACCTTGCAATGGAGACATTTAGCTCAACGACAGTGACTAACTTCACAGAACTATGTCTCTTGTAAGTGGCAGAGCTGGAACTTTAACACAAACCAGTCTGGCTCCAGAGGCCATGTTGCCTCTCCAATAACAGAGGATAGTCACTGACTGTGTCTCCTCTGGTTCAGAAAAGGAACTTTGGAAAGAGTAGATACTGTCTTAAATATATAAGATATAAATATGAAAAATTTAAATTAAAAGACTCACTAATAATATTACTAATGATAGAGGTCCTTTGAGTCTGTTTGCATAAAGAGTCACTGATAGAAAAATGAGAAATTTAAAAAATGATTATCAAAGTAGATGAGAATGAATGAAAGGGGCAGGAGTAGATGTAAGTTTCTCAAGATATAAATTTCCACACAGTTTTGACTTTTGAATCATATAACCATATTGTGTATTTTAAAAACATAAGTAAGTTTTTTTAAAGCTGAAAATAACTCAGACAAATAAGAAAAACTCCAAATAGAGTTTGGAGGGGAAATAGCCAACAGCAATGGAATGACTATCTCATGGCAAGCATTTTTCCAAGTGATTCATAATTACTATATTTTTGATCCTTATAGTAAACCTTCTGCAAGTAATCTCATAATAAAGAGATTGGAGGTCTTAATGCAAATTGACTGACTTTGATTAAGATTTCAATATTTTTTAACTCCCAAATTGACAAAATTTCGCTCACCTACTCTTCAGCATTACAAAAGAAAAATGACTGAGTTCCTTAAGGACAGAGAATGTGTTTTGTTCAATGTGCTGCCGAAAATAAATCAGCATAAAACAAAACAGACAAAAAACCTCTGCCCTCGTGGGGCTTCTGTTCCTGTAGGAGAAACCAACAATCAACAAAGAAATAGATAAAGAAATAAACAAGGCATTAGAGAAAGAGCTATACACGTGAGAAGAACCAGGATCAGTTATATAGATGGCAGCAGATGCTCACGAAAGGAGCTGTACTTCCTGAGTGGCCAGGCAGACCTCAGAAGGCTTATCCACGTTAAGATCAGCAATTGTCTAACAGAAATGTCATGTGAAAATTATTTCCAAAATTCCTTTAAAGACCATCCTTCTGCCTGAAAAGTGGCCATGTTATGCATGTGGCCTAAAGAATTTTCCAGGTATAATGGTCTACTGAATTCTAGATCTTCTAGGTAACTAGAAGACTACCATGTTAGAGAAAGCTGTTTCCCAAAGACACAGCCTCCGGCGCACCTGGGTTCAAAATAGTGTCTCACAAATGGTAGAGTCAACGTTTGTTGATCCATTGATTCCGGAGCATCTACAGGAAAGATTTGCCTTCAAAAATGTTATAATTGCTTAAAGAACGTCATTACTTTTCATTGTGACTTTCTGCTCAGGTTCAAATTCCTTCCTAATTTCAAAAACTCATGTGTATCCATGTGAAGAACACTTTGTCATGAAACTTTACGAGAGTCATTGAAAGAATAAGGAAATAAGTGGCAACTTGATTTAAAATACTTCTAAATTTTCTTGGAAAAGATGACAATTTGGGGAAAAATAGGATTTATTGCTTATTTTTCTAACTTTAATGTTATATGGTATTCTTTAAAATCCAAAGGTTAAGCAAAACTTGATGAAATTCTCTAATTATTTCTAGAGAATGTGGAAATTAATGATTACCTAGTGTCTAGACACAGGCAAACACTTCTTCGTACAAATTCAATTTTATTTGTGCTTTTATAAGTTATTAACATTCATTTGGACACAGCTTTTTGTTAAATTACTTTACTTAATGAGGTGTGCTATGAACATGATATTGCTGACACTAGATACTCAAAATAGATAAAAAATTGGAGTCTTCTTCAATTAATAAGTTTTCAGAACAAAATAAATTAACATTCTTCTTAATTTGTATTTTTAATACTTAATTCTAATCACGTACTCTGGCTGCCTAACCTATCAAAATAAATGTGGTTTGTAACCTATTGGAATGCTAGAAAGCATTGCTGCAACAAAATATTCAGTGGTAATTACTTTAATAATAGGTAGTATTTCAGAAAGAAGATCATCAAAATAAGATGATGGCTGAGACAATGAAATAGATAATCTGTATGAAAGCAAAGCTACCCTTCAAAATCGATACCCAGAATACGTGCAGACAGCCACACTGATCATCGAGAAGGCTGAAATGAATGGATTTTTCATGCATCAGTCTTTAAACTCCAGGTGAACAGACCTGTAGAGATACTACAGTTTAAATAGTGGTATGGAACCAGTTTTAATGTTTCTAAGTTTAAGACAAAACCCAACAATTATGTATATCTAAATAGATGTTATATTTTTAAATGTAGTTTTAAACCCAATTATTTCTAGTGTAAATACTGCATGCTTCACGTCTGCGTTTACATTCTCATTTCTCTTGTTTTGAAATCGGCCTCAACTGGCACTAAATTTTGATTGTGATCTCTTTCTTATTTTCCACATACAGAAAAAAGAAAAACAAACAGCTACTTAGTAAACTAACTTGTCCCTGAGAATTAAAATAGTCATCATGCCATCGATGGCTTTAGTAGGTTCAGATCTAGCCCAACAAAAGGCATTTTTCTTAAATGTTTTACAATTTTCTCCAATTAAGTTGAGAGGGCAGAGAGGAAAGCTCCGTGGAAAATGCAGGGTGCTGGTCTATTCCATGCCTGGTATTAACGAGCTAAGGGAACTCCGCAACACAGGATTCCTGTGAGCCTCAGTCTCTTCATTAAAATGTCTCTCAGCAGGATTGCCAGGATCAAGTGCAGGAAAATAGATAGCAGGTGACACTCTACATGTTCAATGTATGTACGTTCATCAGTCACATTTGGCCTTAGCACACGCCAAGGATCCATTCTATCAGTCAAATTGATTAAATCATTTGCTCTACTACAAATATTGCAAAAATAGGTTATAGATGGTTGAGAATGCACCAGCATTTTATATGTATTCTTTCACCTCATAACTAAAATGTTGTTGTAACAGTCTTACTATAGGATCATCACATTCCATTTTTCTAGCTAACTACTCCCCAGTAATCCTTCCCTCCATCCCACACACATGGTCATTGAGTTCAAGATGAAACAGTACAATAGTGTTCTATGTAATCATATGTCCTAATCTTCCAGAAAGGCATCCAACTGGGGGAGGCTTTAGTGTATTTTAAAGTAAACGGTAAACTGGGTCACATTTTTAAGTCATAAATTTTTTCACCCGAAACTCTCACCCTCATGCTATCCATTGACACTCGATGTTTCTGCTGCTAGTTCAGGGAAGACAGGAACACAAACATTTGTCTATAGTCAACTCCTTTCAGGAAGGAAATGCCATTTTAAGACAGAACCATAATCTATCCAACTCAGGAGTCTGTCTCTTAACAGATATAAAAAGTGACATTTGGAGGAAAAAATGACTGTTATCCTTATAATATACCTGGAACGGCCCTCAATGTCCTTTTCACAGACTTTTATGAATTGGTCAACTTTGAACTTATCCAACTGACATGATAAATGCTTATAAAGATGGAACAACAAAGCCGAACGGATTTGGAGTGTTTCTCTGATTTCTTTCTTTGGTAGGTAACGCATGTAGGAGATTATCAATCAATAACATCTCAGGATCCAGTGATTCCCAGAGAAAAGGAAGAGGGGATCTGACTTTAGGGATGGGTGTGGACAGAGTATGACAAGGCCGCGGTGCTGTTGCTTGGTTCTTCATTTATTTTTAATTATGATTGTTCATTTTTTAAAATTTTGAATGCTTTTTGCCCACAAAATCTCAAATTATATGAGCAAAGGAGGTTCAGCAGAGCCTTTATTAGGTCAAGTTGGCCAAATAATAATATATACTTAATGCTTACTATGAGTCGTGTACTCTTATCTGCAATAACTCATTTAATCTTGATATTAAGTATATGAAAAATATTATTATTATTGTTCCTGTTGTTATTCCAATTTTGACGTTGAGAAAAAACTGAGGTTCCTCCAGGCTAACTTGTTCAAGTTCACAGAGCTCACAGGTCACAGGGCTAAGATCCAAACCAATGTCATCCCACCTCTGGAGCCTGAGATCTTAACACTGATGCCAAATCCAGAGTTCACGATTTTAAAACAAAACAAAGCAAAAACTTCATTGTACACTTTGAAGACAATAAAACAGTCTGATGCCCATGATGGTGCCTCTATCTAGAATGACAATGTTAGTGGACTAAGTGGACCCCAGAATGTCATTAATGGCCAAGATAATTTAAGTCCCAGGGCTGGCCTGGTGGCATAGCGGTTAAGTTCACATGCTCCACTTTGGTGGCCCATGGTTCACACGTTTAGATCCCAGTACAGACCTACATACTGCTCATCAAGCCATGCTGTGGCAGCATCTCACATACAAAATGGAGGAAGAATGGTTCAGATGTTAGCTCAGGGCCAATCTTCCTCACTGGAAAAAAGAAAGAAAGAAAGAAAAAGTAAAAGAAAAAGATAATTTAAGTCGTACCCTGAAAGACTGAACAGGAAGGCACTGAAAAATGAAACTATTATCATTCCACAAATTATCATATTTAATTAGAGGAAATAAAGATAAAATCCCTTTGTCTTGTAGTGAATTGAGACTGTCACACTAGGAAATCTTTGGAAGCATTGTTACCCCTAACAATGAAGTTGAGAAAAATAGTAGATTGCAGATCTATTCTGATAGTCATCATGGCAGGCAAATTAAATGCTGAGTCAGCCTGATTATTTATGCTATCACCAGAATCAATAGTGATTTGAATCTGTCTGCTTCCCGCCCACCATCCCAACAACCATGGGAGACTACAAGAAAGAGAGGCTACAATATGTTCAGCAAATAAACACAGAAAACTGGCTTCAAATCCTGACATTACTCGTAATACGTGATTGCGGGCACATCATCATTTAGGAGTCTCTCATGGTTAAAACGGGGTGAATGGTATTGTTGAGGAGGTGAATGAAATAATGTATCTTAAGAATGTCAAGCACCATTTCTGGGTTAAAATCCTCCTGACTTGAATCAAAATAAATTGGAGTACAAATTACCTTTATTATTTTTGGTCAAGATGATGAATTAGCCATGATATAGGCCAGTTAATCCAGGAAGCAGAGAGATGACCCAAAACATCATGTGGTAAACTGGTTGAGTAGAAAAAGCCCAAATATTGCTGTTTGTTTGGAAGTTCAAGGAAAGAGTTTATACCACAGGTCTCTCTGGAATGCCAAACACTTTCTGGTGCTGCTCATTTGTTATGCATGGGAATAGTTTCCTCTAGTTCTTTAAGACACAAATTTGCATTATCCAGTAGAATTCATTGACCAGAGTCAAAGAACAGCTTTATTCAGAGTTATATGCTCTTAAAGAGGTTTCTTATAGCTGAAGAGAGCAAGATTACAGTGACTGTGCAAAGATAATGGTACGGAATGGATGTAAGAAAAGCAGGAAGGAATGTGCATGAGTCAAAACCGTTTTAGCCTGCCAGACTCAAGAGCCAATTCCACATCTAAGCGCTGTAATAATTGGTATGTGATTTTTGTACAACTAATGTAACCTCTCTGGGCCACGGCTGTCTTATCTGAAAAATAAATGAAATAGGCCCACTAGGTTGAGTCCCAAGGTCTCATGTGTTCTATGATTCTATTGTATTGACACAAAGCTGTCATAAAATTAAATGTTATCACATATAGACATTCAGTCACTCAAGCATCCAGGAAACATTTATTGAGCAACTATTGAGTATCAGGCCCCGTATAAGGAGGAGAGGTTACAGTAGGAAATAAGTCAAAGAAGTTTCCTGTCCTCACACCCCTTATATTCTACAGAAGGAAAAGTAAAAAGAAAAAATAATCAAGCTGGCAAAAAGCTACATTTTACGTTGCTTTTGACTGCCTTACCTATGGAGACAGTGTGATGGCAGTAACTGTAATATTTAGGCCTACAAAACTGGGAATAAAGGGAAATCCTGAGCCCTGGAGACTGATAGGAGCACACGACTTGGAAGTGCTCTGCTGGGCCACACGCAGGTTTTCCCACTCTGCAACATGCAAAGACGTCAAGCACACTTCTGCTCACTCTGAGAGCTCCACAGCCAGTGAGTGGAGGGTTATTAACACATTTCCAGAGACGTATGATTCAGAACTAGTGTCAGAATCCTCTCTCAACCTCATGCCCACCCCCTACACTGCCTTCCATCCATTCTTTCTTTATTCCTCCATCCATTCATCCATGTATTCAATCAAATGACACTCATCAAGCCCCAGTATGTATCAGATATTGTGCTACATTCTACATTATTTTGCAGCGTCCTCGAAATGTTCGTGAAACAGTAATAGGAGCAGAAATGTGCAGAGATAAGTGACCACTGGGAGGTAAGAGCCAGAATAGATCTCTAGGAGATTACTAAGGAACACAGTAAAAGGTCCTCTGTTCCTTTCTCCATAACTGGAGCTCCCTGGGAGCTTGGCTGGGCTGCTGGTAGCAGGGACGTGAATCATTTCCCCTGATTATCACAGCTAAACATGATTTAAAAAAAATAATATGACCCCATTTGACAAAATCCTACATCCAAGACAATTTTGAAAGGTTTAGGCTGTTTCCTAAACCCATCTGGAAATTTACCAGTGTGACAGGGGGAAGAAAAGGACATTTCCTGGGCCTGACATGGTCTCACCTAATGTGTTGGAGAAGGACTAACTGCAGGGTGGCCAGGCACACCTGCGTCTGAACACTGGGCTGATTTCCTTTGGCCAATGACTTGGGACAAGGTCCTAAACCTTTCTTGGTCTCAGTTTCCTTGTCTATAAATTAATAGGATTTTAAAAATGACGTGTATAAAGTGCTTAACACAGTGCCTGTGATAAAAGTAAGTGCTCAATAAATAATAGATACATAATATTATTATTATTTATTAATTCTTTTGCGCCAGGCACAATGGTAAGCACTTAGAGTCAGTATCTTATTTACCCTCCCACAACAGTGCTGGAAGTAGACGTGATTATGTGCATTTTACAGTTGAGAAAATAGGCTTACGGAGTTTAGATAACTTGGTGCCACATGGACAGCAATATTAAGCTAGTTAGGAAATGACGCTAAAGCCCATATTTATTCTAACAGACCCCATACACTCCCCAAAAGCCATTACTTAGACTTTATTCTCTCCTTTCAACTCCAGTCTTATGACAAGACCTTTGGTCAATGCTAAAAAATGAGAAATAATATACAATTCTGAGGGTCTAAAAAAGGTGTCCTCATCAGCCTAATGAGAGCGATTGAGAGGGTTTATATAGCTGGTCAGCATAGGTTAAGTGCTTTCTCTCTAGCAATTTTTTTTTTTTTGAGGAAGATTAACCCTGAGCTAACATCTGCTGCCAATCCTCCTCGTTTTGCTGAGGAAGACTGGCCCTGAGCTAAGATCCGTGCCCATCTTCCTCTACTTTCTATGTGGGATGCCTACCACAGCATGGCTTGCCATGTCCCACCCAGGATCCGAACCAGCGAACCCCGGGCCACCGAAGCGGAGTGCGCGAACTTAGCTGCTGCGCCACCGGGCTGGCCCCCTAGCAAATTTTGAAAAGCAAAACACAGAAAATCTTCAAGATTTTCTTTCAGCTTTTTTCTAGTCCTTTACTTTTGCATATGACCCTCACAAGATAGGTGTTATATATGTCCATGTATGTAATTCATATACACATACACACAAATGTATGCACACATTTGATATGATCTGCTTCTCCTAGCGCTTTCCTATATGGCTGATGTGGCAAATTGTTTCTGAATGAAGCATGATACCAAAAACGCTTTCAAAAATGGAACCCAATGAGTGTGTATAGGACTCACTGGCTGCATAAGTTCTACCCCAGTATGTGGATGATTCACGCATTGAATTGCTACTTCCAATAAAGGTTTACAATATTAGGATTCACAACAAATTGAAAGAAAAGTAACAATGGAGAGAAAAATCTAATTTAAGGTTTCATTCTAGATATTGCCCGGGCATAATTAGTGATCCCATCCCTTTGCTCTCAAACCCTTGGGCTTATGTCTGTGAGGGTATTTCTTTTAGCCCTCTTCTTGGCAAATGGTTCCATGAGTGTCTCCTTCCACGAGACTGTGATTTTTTTCAAAAGGTCGGTGGAAGTTTCTCTTTACTGGCCTTTCTGTACCAGCATATAGAATAGTTCTGGGGAACACTAAGCTCTCAAAAATAGGTTGATAGATAGGTAGATGGATAGAAGACCCAGTGAACATGAGAGAGAAGTTCAAGATACAATAACACATGCCCTGTCCCCAGAGGTTTGATTTTTATCTGGGATTTACATGTCATTGATTGCTTTGATTTGCACTTACTCTACTTTGTTTGAAAAGGGTATCATAGGCAACCCATTTATACATTATTTAGAACATATTTTCCTAAGGAGATGCAAAATGTGTTACCATGTAAACACTGAACACAGACCCAGCCCATTCCTCCAGAGATAACATAACGCCCCTTCTTCGGGGTTAAGACCTGATGGCCAAGTGTTCCCAGAGTGATCCTCAGAATGTTAACAGGTATCATTAAGGGATAAGAATGGATTCTGCTATTGTGATGGTTTCAAAATATGTCCACAAATTTCTCTTCAAAGTGTGGAGCCTAACTCTCCTTCCTTGAGTGCTGGTTGTACTTGGTGACTTGTTTTTAACAACGTACAACTTCCGATACAAGATCATAAAAGGCATTAGGAGGGAAAAAAAAGGAGGGAGTGGTATTGTGTTTCCTCCTTGTTCTCTCCCTCTTGGATCACTTGCTCGGGGGAGCCAGCTGCCATGTCATGAGGACACTCAAATAGCCCTCCTGAGAGGTCCACATGGTGGGGAACTGAGACCTCTGGCAAGTAAGTGGGTGAGCCATCTTGGAAGGAGTCCTCCAGGTCCAGCTAAGCCTGTAGGTGATGGCAGCCTAAGCCAACGTCTTGACTGCAGACTCATGAGACTCTGACTCAGAAACACCCAACTACGCAGTTCCCAAGTTCCGGACCCAGAGAAATGGAGAGAATACATGTTTGTTCTTTCAAGCTGCTAAATGTTGGGTTAGTTTGTTACACTAATAGAAAACTAATAAAACTGTTAAAATACATCAAGGAAAACCTGTTTAAAGTCCCTCCAAATATGTATCATTTTTTTCTTAGAAATTTAATATAGTTTATAAACTACTAATAGGAAAATATAGTAGCTATTATTTTTTAAGAAATGTTTTTCTAAATTCCGAACTGGAACATACTGGCAGATCAGCATATTTACTCTCCTCTACTATTAGAACTGACTGCTCTGGATTCACAAGCTTTCACCTGGCTGTCAAGGGTTATTTATGTGTATATCTGCCTAGAATAGCCAAGGCTAACTCAAGAACGAATTCATTAACCGTTTTCTAGTTCCACTGATTAGAAGTTGATTAAGTTCCAAAACCCACCTAAAACCAGTGACTAGCTGGTTTTAGAGAATATTAGAATAGCACACAACTTTCACAAAGAATAACTGTGATGCCTTCATTCTACATAATGTAAATTTTTAGGACTTGAAATCGAATATATTGTCATTGCAACAATGTGAAAATTATATGCATTAGAAACAATCTTGGAAAGGTATTTGCAAACACTATAAATAGCTACACAAAACTGGTAGATAGAGAGATGATATATTTTATTTCTGTTCTGCTTTTCAAAATGGCTCTAACGTGTCTATAAGAATTTTATGCTTTAAAAATAATTTTAGTTTTGGAAGTAAAAAGATATTTCTCAATAAGCTCTGAGAAAATTCTGGAATTAGCTCTTAGAGTATATCATTACTAATATATAAATGTATATTTAACTACACTAGTAATACATGAAATCATTCTTGTTTTAAAGTCCAGAAGTATACAGAAAAGAGTTTTAAAATCCTCTTTCAACTCCAATTCTCTACCCAGAGGTAACCCCTAATAAAAGCTTGGTATGCGTCTACCCTGTTGTTCCCCTCTTCCTGCAGTTACATGCTTTTTAATTTTATATTTACATAAAAGAGATAATACTATAACTATTTAAAATTTCACTATATATCTTTCAGATCTTTCTGTATTAATACATATATGTCTATTTCATATGAACTGGCAGATTTATTTCCAGCCTTTCGCTATTAAAAACAATGCTATGGTAACACACTTGCTCAGATACCCTGTGTGCATATGCAAGTATTTCTCAGAACTTGTTCCTAGAGGCAAAATTTCATGGTCAAAGGGTTTATGCATTTTAAACATTAATAAATAATTTCAAACTGCTTTCCAAACTTGCTCTTTCATTTAAAATCCCGAAAAAGAATACTCATTTCCCTATGTCCTTTAAAATATCACATATTAAAATTATTTCCCTTATTTGTCCATATGCTTGACAACCATTTAGCACTTGTTCTAATTTGCTCTCCCCTGATTCTGGAAGACTGCCAGCTATGGTTATTGGCTATTTGTATTTGGGTTCTGGGAACTGCCTGTGAACCCTTATGATATCCTAGGAACTGGAGATACAGAATTGACCAAAATAGAAAAAAAAATTATTACATTCTTAGAATTTACATTCTGATAGGGAGATGAGAGACACTAAAAGGCAAAAAGCAACACAGGTAATTATGGCAGGCACTATGGAGAACAATCACGTAGGAAAGGGGGCCGGCAGGGCCTGATCTTCTAGTGGGCTGCTTTTCTTCTGATACATTTTTGGTAGTAGTTGAATATCATCATGGCAAATATTTGGCTATTAGTAAAGGGACCAATATTTTTTCTCAGTCTGTCAGGTTTTTTTAAACCATGTTTATGGAGTTCATCATCATTAAATTTTTTAAAGCTTTATGACTTTTTGAGTTCTAACACTTTGTAAGTTCTAAATTTTGTGTCTTACCTAAGAAAGTCTCCCTCATTATAAGAGCATTATTAGAAGAAAACTCCTAGTATTTCCAATGCTTTTTAGAGGCTTTTTTGTACATTTCTTTTGGCTCTTTAATCTATCTAAATTTATTACATGAATATGCATATAACCCTATTTCTTTGCTGTTCCAACATCATTTCTGACTAGTTTATTTCCCTTCCAAATATAAATGCCATCTTACACAAAATTCTCATATATCCATAGAACTTTTTTTAACTCTGTATTCTCACTAATGTAAATTTGTTGACACTGATAATAGCTGTTATAGCTATAATGTGCTTTATAACTCATAATGAAATGCTTCCTTCCTCATTGTTCTTTATGAAAAGTGTCCAGGCAATTCTTGAAATTCTTTTCTTTCCAATATAGTCTTTAGACTCAGTGTATCAAATTGTATTAAAACACTATATTAAGATTTAGGTATGGATGGCGTTGAGTTTAAAGATCAATTTTAGAGTAAATAATTAGCTGGATTTTTTAAGTTCTTCAGTGCTCATTTGTCCATTCACAATTTCTGCATCTTCTTGAATTAATTTCAGCAAGTTTTAATTCTTCTAGAAAGTCATCCATTTTGTCTAGATTTTCAAATTAGTTGGCGTAAAGTTGTACAGAATTTCCTACCCATTTTAATCTCCCCTTAATCTATATTTATGTCCTCTTCCTCATGTAAATATAATTTATTTCTGTATACGCTTTTTTTCTTGATGAATTATTCCAGAGGCTTGTATGTTTTATTAATTTTTCAAAAACCAGCTTTTTTTCTCTTGGTTTGTACATTTTATTATTCTTTATTTGAATTCATTTTTCCTCTCTTGTTTTTATGAGTTTATTTTATTGTGCTAAATGTTCCATCCCTTTTTTAATTTTTGTTAAAATTTTGGGAAAAATCCTAAGCTAATCTCCCAGCTCACAAATACGCTCTCTAGTTGTGCCCATTTTACATTCAGTACCTCTATTGTTTTTCTTTTAACCCAAACAAACTTTTAATGTCCAAAATCTCAACTTTATTCTTTTTTATGACCCACAAGTATATTAATTATGCTTATGCTAAGGTTTTCTCCTATTTTCTCTATTACTCTATTTTGTCAAGTGTTATTTGTAGTTACGTCTGATGACTCTCTTTCATGGCGTTAATTTCCTTCATATGTTTGGTGATTCTTGGCTCTTTGATGGTATTTAAATTAGACAACCCTTCACTGCCTGGATGACCCCATCTTGCCCTTGATGCTTATGGGAGAGCAGCGAGCAGGGCTGGGTGAACTTGGGATGTAAGCTAAATTAGCTTATGAGAGAGGCAACCCTGTCTTTCTTGGAGAGCAATAGCTCCCTGGTATTTTACCTTGATTTTATAAATCTGGCTGGCTTCCTTCTTTATCCTGTGATCAAAGAGCACCCAATCCCCTGTTGGTCAAGTAGGGCAGAAGGGAGATTTAGCTGCTCTAGGAGCAGAAGATGTAGCTCAGTAATGACACCGTGCTGACCTGCATCCCAACTTCCACCCAACAGCTTGTGTTCTTTGCACCGGGCTTGGGTTGAGCTGGAAGTACCACCACTACCTCGGGAGTGTTCTGATCATGTTTTACATTTTTTTCCTGTGTTTTACTCTTTAATTACCTGTTAGTAATATCTTTTTACATTTCAGAAATTTCATGCTAGTTCTGGTTTTCTAGTAACATTCTGTATAGCTCTTCCCTACTCATGGATTTGCTCCTTGAATAAATGAATCTTCTCTTTCTTTTCATTTGCTTTTTGAGGGGAAGGTGAGTAGGTACACGTTTTCATTTTTCATTTTGGTGCCCTCTCCCTACTCCCGATAGCTTTTGTGGGAAAAGTTGGACTTCACTATACCAATGACGAAGGACTTTCAACTCATAATATTGCCCCATAACTGTAAGTCCCTGAGCAACAGAATGAGAAAGGGTGAACTAATTACTCGTTCTGATTCCAGTCTCATCCAGCAACATTTTCCATGTGGTCTGCCTTCCCACACAGGTCTTCCCAGAGGGGAAGAATGCATAAACGATGCTCTTTGAATGTTCTAATCTCTATGGTGGCAATTTCTTATTGTAAATTACGAAGGAGGCATTCCGGTTTGAAACATCAGTCTCTGGATTTTGTCTAGTGTTCCTCCAGCCCTACAAATGGAGCGTCCCACGACTTGTGGGCTGAATCAAGGTCCCAAAGATCCAAGGCTGCAGGTCAAACTAATATCAATCAATCAAATATCTGGTCTTCGGCATCAAGCTACCTGAGTTGGAATTCCGGCTCCACCACTTAACAACCATAACATCTTGTTATCTCAGTTTCCTCATCTAAGAAAGTACCCTGGCATACAGAGAGCACTTTACAGCTATAAGAAAATACCTTGGCATATAGACAAGTGTTATAAGTGTTGGAGAAAAAAACATCAGAAAGAAAATTCACGTAAGACCCTATTACCCAAAGTAAACCCACAGAATAGTACTTGTTTCACAGAAGAGAGTCCTACTATGTGAAACAAAGTGAAAAATGCATACTAATTCCTGGCTTCTCAGATCCCTTAATGTGTTATGGGCAACATGTTTGAGCTTTTAATAATGGGATACAATATGGAAATAAACTTACGTGACTCCAAAATTCTTGTATTTCAGAGTAGCTCACAGAATTCATTTCCTCAGACAATACTTCGGGGAAAGGCACGCCAAGGTAAATGTCACCCTGATAGTTTCTTAGGAGACCATAGGCCTGTAATGTGTCCAAGAGAAAATACGGAGACATCTCCACGCGTCTGGTAACGATGAGTTTTCAGTAGGAGTAGCTTTCTGGACTACATACTCCATACCAAGAAATTCTGCACAGCACAAGTGCTCCATAGTTTTAATAGTCTCTGACTTTTTCCACCATCATGATTTATTTTTTAAGATCCCAATCCCCCAGGCCTTGTGACTAGGACAACTAATCCAGGAACATAAAAAATTGGATAATAAAAATATTAGTAGATGGAACTGTTGGGTTTCATCAGGGAGTATTTATTTCTGCGGTGGCTGCTATTCTGGTTTTCAGCAGATGCTTCTTGGATACACAGTGTCTTGCCCAAACCCAGAAGGAGGCACATCCAGTGTTAGGTTTTTCTGTTACCACAATGGGGCTATTTTTGAGCAGTTGAACATTTGGGAACTTGCAAGGATACCATAAGTTTTCCCCTTCCTCTGTTTATGGTTGAGACTGCCTATGACCATGGTATGGAAAGTAGGTGGGGTTATTGATAGTCCTCTGTGGAGAAAATAAGACTCCAGGCAAAAGGTAACTAAAAAGATTATTTCCCAACATCCACAAACCTTTTTATTTGGTAAGCAAATTTCTTCTCTTCTACTGCCAAATTCCTGCTGCAAGACAGACACAGGGTCAGCGCATCATCCTCCTCCGGGGTTGGGAGACCTCGCTTCCTTAACTCTTTCCTATCCAGCTCTTAGTTTGTTGTCAGATTATATCTAAACGGTAAACAAAAGGGCACTTTTGAATAAATTTGAGTAATGTAGCTAGTTAAGAGGGCTTTTTAGGTTAACTATCCTAAGAAACTTGTTAACTAAGAAAATAAAATTTTATTATTCATGATAAAATTAAGAAAAAAACTTACCAGAACTTAGCTGCTGGAATACACGTTCATCCTCGACTGTAGGAGGATATTCAGGTGTCCCGAGATAGGCAAGCTGTCTCCAAACACGTCTCCCCAGTGACTTTCATTCTCTTTGAGAGTCTGGAAGTTCGAGTCTAGAATTACCTTAATCATTTAACTAGAATAATGAAATTAACCAGATACCTGTAAATTCTATTATCTATTTTTTAAAAATATTATGTGCAAGTATAATTGAGAGATTTGCAAACTTAAATCACAGTGATCCATAAATGGTCATTACCACAACCTTAGGCAACACAACAATAATCACAGTCACTTTAGTGGTTGTTAAAGAAGTTTTCGTTTTTCCTAATTTTGTGAAACCTCAAAAGAAGAGAAAGTGGAGAAAAAGAGAGAGAATAGAATACAAAACAAACAGCAGCAGCTGCAATGAATGGCCTCTTTATCTTCTTGTCATTTTTAGAGTTATTGACACAATTAATTACCTATATTTGCATAAGGCTTTATAATTTACAAAGCATGCTCAAACAGTAGTTATATGAATTATAATTGAATGAAGCATTAAAAATCCTAATAAATGGAGACTCGACTAAACGGGAATGGAAGTAAGAGCTCCCCAACTCATCATTTATCAGCAGCTTGATGACGACAGAGTGCAGCCTATTCTTGTTTCCCATGGTGTCCGGCTCAGAACGTGCGCTTAACAAATATCTGTAGATTAATTGAACTAGATACTGATGACAAAGAATAAAGCAGTCCATTGTCTGAAATAGTTTCTTAAGTATAGATTTGAATGCAAGAATGAGAAAGATGTCTACAATTAGTTTTCTAGGCACCTGTAACTATATGATAACACCAATCTCTAGACAGGAGAGATTGGTCATTTAAAATGATGTGTGTGCAAAGGACACTGGAAGGGCAGTTGGAAGAGAGACACAGTCATGGGAAAAGGACAGGGACAGTTTAGTATAAAGATATGTACTGTAACCAGTGACATTTGAGAGTTAACCAGCCCATTTTCCTGATAGAGTTAAAGAACCGTCTGTCAAAATATCCCATCCATTTGGTCTCAACTGTAGCTCACTAAGTACTAGTACTGTATTAACCTGACCCCAGCATGAGGAAGGTAGGGGCATCCATGCCAACTGTAAGGTCATTTCTGAATATCTAAAAATGAAAAGACAATGTAAGTTTTCCATTTAAAAAAATGAGGATAAAATGCAGTATCAAGCTAGACAATGCAAAGTGATGATTGAGACGGGGTGTTTCCACTGGCCTGGGGATGTGTTCTGATAGCTGGCTCTGCCTCAAGCCCATTTGCAGAGAGAGAGAAAAATGCTGTCTCTTCATAGTCTCCCTAGCACCAGCTGACTGTCACTGGGCACACGGTCAGCAAAACGATGGTGAGATTTCAGTTAATCAATTCATATGCAGGCCAGTATGTTTGATTTGGCAGCTCCAAAAGAAGTGTCCGCTAAATCTAGTTGATCTAAGGCCCCAAGCAATGATTCAAAAAGCCAGCTGTGGCTGCTGCCTCATTAGGAGGCTTACTGTCAGGAGAGGGGTGGGCAGCACAGAGTGTATGTGGGGGGGTTGGAAGTGCCATCAGTTTCCCCAACACCATGATGGCATCATATGCTGAGAAAAGAGAATACAAATGACAAGGAGAAAGTGCAGTGAGCAGGTGTGCAGCTAAATTAGTCAGGAGGTAGGTTTATGTACACAGAAATTTGAACAGGTTTTCTTACGTATTATTAGCTAGGTCTTGAGAAGTACAGAAACCCTACTTATATTATATCAGCCACAAGAAGGAATTTGTTGACCAAAAAAAACAGAGAAGTTCAAGGATGAAGCTAGCTTCAGGCACGTCAGGAGTATTGGTCTTGAATGCAATCTTCTGGACTCCCTCTCTCCCCATTTCTACCTTTTTCTGGGCTGGCTTCATTCTTTCTTACTGCATATGCATTAACTTTGAGTGACTGGGGACATGGCTACTGGGAGCCCCAAACTCAAATCCTCCCAGCCTAGAACCCCAAGCAGAAAAAAGGCTCCTCTTTCTAAATGTCATAGATTGATAATCAAGAAAACGTCTCATTTCTTTATGGAGCCATATGCCCAGCCTTCTATTAGTCACTCTGCCGAGAATGCTGGATTGTTTGATTGGCCCAAGCTAGCACAAATGGCTTGGATGTTGTTATTACAGGCAGCATCAGAACCACACCGAGAGAGTTAGGGAGTTCCCATAAGAAAAGTACGAGCTGGTCCTAGAAGAAATGAGGTGGAAAACATGGAAGATGTTCCCAAAGGAAATGGATCTGTTTCCTAAAGAAGGGAGATGGAAAATGTACTGAACAGGAAGAGAAATCACTACTAAAGGGACAATATACTGATGTTGGGACAAACGCACGTATGAGGAGGCACATGTTCCTTAAAGCCTGTCTAGCTATGTTTAAAATGAAGCCTTTCTCCAGTTAATATTAGCAGGATTTTTTGTTTATAAGTAACAAATGCCAAAACCAAACTAGCTTCGAGAATAAAAGAATTTAAATAACTAAAAAATCCAAAGGTTTTGGTGTCTTCTGGCAAGGCTTGATTTGAAAGCTTAAACAAGGTGACTATGACCTCGATTCTGGTTCATTTTTCAGCTCTTTCTTAGTGCTGGCTCGGTTATTAACAAGCTTCACTTTGTGGCCCCAAGATGGCTGCAGATAGCTCCCAGGGTGTCATGCTTTCTCATTCATGATAAGCACAGAAATAAATCTTTCTCTAATTTCTAAATAAGAGATCTGGGGTGGAGTCTGATTGAATCAATTAGAATTTTTCCATACCTAAAGAACCACTGAAATCAGAGAAATGGAATCATATCAATCATTTTAAGCTTGAAATGAAGCTTGAGGGATGGAGCAATGAGGGATGGAAAGAATATCCAAGCAAATATTTGAGTGCTATTCCCAAGAGAAGGAACAGATGCTGGAGGGCAAAAGCAGTAAATGTCCACAACAAAAATTTGAACGTAATTCCTTTGATGACGCAAGAACATTTCAAGACTTTATAATGCTTCAGAGTCATCATGATGACTATTAATTATTATCAGGTGTGGTAGTGTATCTGCGGTCTGGAAAAGATCTTGCAAACCATATTTTCTAAGCCTCTTATCTTAGAGAACAGGAAAAAGATTCAGAAAGATGAAATGACTTCTCCAAAGCTATCGTTAATGTGCCGTAGAATTGTAATTTTAGTCCAAGTTTCCTTGCATTTCCTTCCCATCATCATGAAGGTAGCCAGCACCACTGAATTATTATTGCATGAATTTTGTGACACTATGAAATGCTTTCATCACTGGATAAAGGCTTATAAATGGAGTACCATTTTTCTCTGTTTTATGTTTTTTTAGAAGCCTTTTTAAAAACCACGGTTCTGTCTGATGGTTTCTCTAGTTTTGATGGACCATTTTTTCATCACTCTTTTATGCACTGCATGAAAGATGGTCCCAGGAACAAATCCACATGGCTTTTAAGTAAGAATGGCCAGTTATGTGTAGAATAACACTGCATTACAGTTGCTTTGCTGCAGCTCTTCTGTATGCTCCATAAAATCACATGAATTATCATTTCCACATTATGTTACTTATTTTCCCATGAAAAGAGTGCAAGAATAGTTTTAAAGAAAATTTATAACTTTGGTATAAATTTACACAGCAATAGAAGAAAAATCCCAAACATAAAGGTAAATATGAAGCGAAAATTTTCAACAGAATTATAAAATTTACTTTAAAGCTTTCATAAAAAGAAACTACAGCTCAGAGAAAACTTTTATATTGTGGTCTCTGGTACCAATACATATTCTCAATACTCTCTTTTGGGCTTTCTTCCCAAAGAGTCATCAAGCAAGCCTGGAGGAGGTTTTCTCTTATTCAAGATGGCCAAACAAAAAGCATACACTCACACTGATACCATATTCCTATTCTAATGATCATAAGTGTCTTTGGTTAGATAGCATGCTTGTTAAACCACCCACTCTTCCAAATATCCCTGAAATTATAAATGCAAAAATTCTTTGTTAGCAAGTAAAATCCAGCAATATACAAAAATGGTAAACTTTATACCAAATGGGGTTTATTCCACAAATTCAGAATTCGTTTAACATATGTAAATGAGTCAATACACTTCATCACATTAGCAGATTGAGACAAAAAAGTCATAGAATTATCATATAATTATTTCAGTCATGCTTTTGATAAATACTTATTCATAGTAAAAACGCTCAGCAAACTAGAAATAGAAGAAAACTATAAAGAGTATCCATAAAATACTTAGAGGTAACATGATACTTAAGAGTGAAATATTGAATACTTTCTCCCTAAAATCAGTAACAAGATAAGGATGTCTTCTCTCATCACATCTATTCAACATTATGCTGGAGTACTGGGCAGTGTAAGAGAATAAGAAAACATAATGAGACATAAAGATTGGAAAAGATGTAGTAAAATTGTCTTTATCTTTGTCATGCAGATGACATTACTGTGTTATTTAGAAAGTTCTAAGGAACCTACCAGAAAAGTACTAAAACTAATAAGTAAATTTGGTAATGTCACGAGACACGAAATCAATATACACAAATCAATCTTACTTATATAGAGTAGCAATGAAAACTTTGAAGATGAAATAAAAAATACCATTGACAATAGCACTTAAAACATTAAAGGATTTTCATAAATTTACAAAAGATGTATAAGACATCTACATTGAAAATTATAAAGCATTTCTGAGTTAAATTAAAGGGACTTAGGTAAATGAGAAATACCTTGTGTTATGGATAGGAAGACTCAATATTGTTAAGATAGTAATTACCCCTAAATTGATCCAACTATTCAGTACAACTTCAAAATATTAGCAAGATTCTTTCTAGAAATTTAAAAGCTGATCTTAAAATTTATTTTGAAAGACAAAGCAACGAGAATAGTCAGAACAATTAGAAAAAGAAGGACAAAATTGAAAGATTTATTCTACCTGAATCCAGACCTACTATATACCTACAGTAATCAAGTAAATGTGGCCAGAGGATAGACAAAATAAGCCAGTGAAACAAAATAGAGAGTAAAGAAATAGAATTACACAAATATGGTCAAATGATTTTCAACAATAGTGTCAAAGTAAGTCAATGGGTCAATGAAAATCTCTTAAATAAATGATACTGAAACAATTAGATATCCATTAAAAATAATTTAATTTCATTCATAATATTCATATTTTTTTCATAGTAGCCAAAAACTGGAAAAAGCCCAAATGTCCATCAAAGTAAGAGTGAATGAATAAATTGTGTTATTGTTACTTAATGGAATACTACTCAGCAATAAAAAATGAATAAACAATTTATACATGTAACCACATAGATGAATCGCAAAAATATTTTGCTGAATGAAAGATGCCAGATACAAAAATGTACACACTGTTTGGCACCATGAAATTCCAGAATAGGTGAAACTAACCAATGGTGATAGAAATCAGGGGTTCACTGGAAAAGGGCATGAAGAAATTTTGTGAGATGATGGAAAATTTCTGATTCTTGATACGTAATCTGTCTCATATGAGAGCAAGAGAGTATTCAAATGTGGCTAAATATTAACAATGAGCGAATCTAGATGAAAGTCTTAAGAAGTTCATGTCACTAGTCCTACAACTTTGCTGTGAGCTTGAAATTTGTTTTAAGCAAAAAAGATTTTTTAAAGAAAGTGATTAATGTTACCCAATTCTCATTCTACAAAGGATTTGAAAAGACCTACAGCAAGAATAAGTGCAAAATTATAATTATACAGAAAGAATGCGTACAATACACTACAAATTAAAATGTAAAATGAGGTCTAGAGAGAAACAGGACCAAGAAAAGATGAATACAAATATGCAACCATAGCTATATTTGAACTTTAAATTTATCTTTATGCTTCTAAAAAGCCCAGTAAAATGTCAAATTACATAATTGTCATAAGGAATATGAAGAATTTGTCTTAGTCAGATTGTGAATATTATGCTGCCCTTAAAAAACTGTAAAAAGAATGGGGCCGGCCCAGTGGCATAGGGGTTAAGTTCACATGCTCTGCTTCAACAGCCCAGGACTCGTTGGTTTGGATCCCAGGGGCAGACCTACGTACTGCTCATCAAGCCATACTGTGGTGGCATCCAATATACAAAATAGAGGAAGGTGGGCACAGATGTTAGCTCAGCAACAATCTTCCTTAAGCTAAAAAGAGGAAGATTGGCAACAGATGTTAGCTCAGGGCCAATCTTCCTCACCAGAAAAAAAAATTGTAAAAGAAGCTGTTTTCCTTCCTTTTCTAAGTTCTGGAACATTTTATATGGTATAGGGATTTTGTTCTTTAATATTTGAAGAAACTGCCTATTAAACAACCTCTTTTGTGAATTATTTTATTACTGATACTGCAAACACTATTTTAGCTCATCGTTGGCTTAATGGTCTCTTCAGGCGTTATATTTTATTCTGAGTAAATTTAGGTCATTTATATTTTCCCAGAGTATATAATTTATTTGCAATATCTGCTGTATCTATTTGTATATCATTGGTTTTTCTTTCTTTTCCTGCGTTGGCCTTCTAGATATTTTTTAATGTATTATTATCTAAAATAAATAATAAAATAAAACAAAGACACTCTTGAATTTGTCTATCCTATTACACAGGTCACGCAAAATCATTATTTTCTGCTTTTCTGCTTCTCATTTCCTCCTAAGTACTGTGCTTATGTTTGCTTTTTTTGTCTCACTCTTTAAGCTGAATGCCTAGCTCATTTATTTTCACTTTTTCTCTTTTAATATAAAAGCTTTTAGGTAGTGAATTTACTACTGACTCAATGTTTCATTTAGTTTTTACTTAGATAAGTCATAATATTGATTATCTTTGTCAAAAAATCAAGATTCCTTTTTTCTTTAAATGTCTGAGTTTTGGGACATTTTCCCCCTGTCCCTTTGTTATTCGCATCTAGATTTAGAATTGGAGAATGTGGTGGCTACAATTTATAATTTTCCTATCATTTTGAGTTTTTAAAGGATAAATATTTGAAGACATTGCATGGACATTTGAAAATAGCATATATTCTTTTTGATTCTTAAATGTAAAGCTTTCCATATACTCTTTAATCAACTTTTTAAATGTTTTTCAGTTTCTCCATTTCAATATATTTTGGTTTAGTTGAGCTGTCATAAAAAGAGAATGATGTTTTCAGATTTCCAAAGTCATTTATGTTTCTGTTAATGTTTCTTCATTATTCTAAGTTTGGTTTATATATTTTTTATAATGTTTTATTTCATCCATTAAGTTTCATAGACTTTACGTCTTCACTACCTGCCCTTCTGAATGCTTTGGCCTTTAATTCAAATTTGACATTAATTTTGTCATTTTTGCTATCTTTTATATATTGAGCTATATATATTATTTAAAAATTATAGTTCCTAGTCTCAGAAACACAGATTAAACAAGAAAAATAAAAAAGGAACAGTTTGGTAGGTGATATTGAGATTTCTCATAGAAGAATTGAACCTTTAAACCACAGAAAGTCGGGGAAGGCAAACATCCCACTTTGAGAAGAACGACAGGCCTAGGGAGGCGAATACAGGGTGCGAATACGGCATACGATTTGGAAAGAGCAGGCTCAAAGGCTTTCCTGAGGCAGAGACTCTGTGGTGGGAGGAGTGGAAAATGCAGATTGTGAGGTCGGCCTCTGGGTCTCGCCGGAGGCGGCGTCTCAGGCCTGCGGGCCCTGCACAAGAGCACGTTTGCTTCGGTTCCCCAGTATTTCTGTACTTCAACCGCACGCATTTACTAACACTCTTGATCTGGGATTCACAGTTTGTCTCAGAAGAAAGACCAACATTTCCACACCTTGGGTCCGAATAGCCTACCCTTCACTACCAAGGAGCGGTTGGGCTGAGGTCCGAGTTCCATGAGCAGAACGGAGCTGGGCACGGAATTAGGAGCCCAAAGAGAAAGCTGCAAGAAGGTAAAGAGGAGGACTGAGTTCTCTGGCAATGGTGGACACAGTTCTCTTTCCTGCTGCCAATCCTAAACCTGCGCTTGTTCTTTTCCAGCCTCATTCCCACCCTCATCTTTATTCCACATTTAAACTTAGCGCTGGCAGCCCATCCCCCTCTCTCCCTGCTTCAGGGACCGACTAAACCTAATATTTCGTGACATGCTGTCACACTCCGTGCTTGTTTAACCAGGGATAAAACTATTACCGACCTTCCTCCTGGGCTGAGAGAGGAAATTACCAGTAACGTGTAAATCCCACAGAAAGCACAAGGTGTTGGATGCAAATACAAACTGCTGGCTAAATATTAAAGAGGATGAAAAGGAAAGAAAAACAAAATCTTCTCATTGCCCTCGGTAAATTGGAATCTTCTTTATTTAATTGGAAAGGAGAGTCTCATTGTCCAAGTGTCTGATTGTAATAGCTTTACTACCCACGAATCTGTAAAAAGGTAATTTTATCACATTAAAAATATCTTATCACTACAACTATGATACAGACGCAATGGAGCAGCCACACTTCTTATTTGATGAGTCCAATTTGGTTTTTATAAGGCAAATTTTTACTGGCAGATAAAAGCACTTTCAGATGAATTGTAGAAGGCCAGGGCAGTGGAATCTGGAATGCTTTATGGGACTGAAAGCTTTACTGCTCTGGAGATACAAGCAGCTGACCTAATAAACCAGAGACTTCCAGAACTCATTCCATAAAAGTCGGGGCTAAGCCACACTGCCTTTTCAATTCCAAATGCAATCATAGCATGTCATTGTCACTCTAATCGCTCACACACATATTTTTGACTACTGTATTGTTTTTCGGAATGATCATTCTGAATTCTTAAGTGAAAATAAGCAACTAATACCACAAACACTTGACAAAACATTGATGCAATGAGCCATTAAAGAACTCTAAAGATAAACTGGTTTTCCCCTTGTGACCTGATCTCTCCCCTCCCCACCCACCAGCCCACCCCTGCCATCTTCCTCTGCTCTCATTGCTTCAACCCAGCTGAGGACACTTTACTTCAGCCTTTTTTTCCAGGAGTCCAGTGTCTTCTCCCCTCATGACTTGAGGCTTCTTTATGATCCAAACATCAAAAATACATATTTGTTGAGTAAAATAGTGAGAGTGAAGTTTTATGAGAGAAGACAGACTTTTCGTTATAAGCAGCTCCCGAATGTCTGCCTATTATGTTTGATGGTATTAATTTTGGTGTCAAGTTTAACTTCTGTGAAATAATCTTTGAATTAAAAATTCTGGGGGAAATATTCTCATTCCCTGACTAGGATTTTTACAGCTCCCATGTTTGTCCTATTGAGATTATATAAACAAAAAGAATGTAGCATTTTAGCTGCCCCAGAACAGTTACTCTAAAATGTTAATAGATATTTTACTATAAGAATACTATTTCTATGCTTTATTCTTAATTCTATGAAAAACATCTATTGTAAAAAGAACATTTCAGTTATCAGTATAATTCTGATTTTAGTATTATTAATCTGTATGGTATAGTCTGGCTAAAAGTACTGGTTAAAAGTCTTATTTTGGAAAATGTCTTTAAATATATATTTTCTGAAAAAAAGCTCAGGTCAATCATACATAATCTTTCAAAGTCCTGTAAGAAGCTTTTTGTTTTTGTTTTCCTCAAAATCAAAAGTCTGAAGTCAGGCAGGGGGAATGCACTTGGCAGGTGTTACATCAGCGACTCTACAATAGCATTGCTAATGACTCTGACCTTCACTAGGCCTTCCCTCATGGCCTAAAGATGGCTGCTACAGGTCGACGTTGATTCCTCCAGTTGAGGTTGAGAACTCAAGTACTTACTTTGTACAACCTTTATAGTCCAGGCAAGCAAGGAAGAAGATGGTTTGGATGCAGTAGCTGTTGCTGGGTATACCAACCTGTGGTGTTTACCCTTGTAATAAACAAGATCACTACTTTAAACAAAAACTAGTCAGAAGACGTAATGGAAGAAAAACGCCATATTTACAAAAGTAATGCAACAGTAAACATCTAGGAATGAACATAAGAAAAATATGGAAAAACTAATTTAAAAAATTTTAAACACTACCAAAGAACATAAAGGAACGCTTGATCAAATTGAAAAGGATTACTATGGTTTGGATAGAATGACCCAACATCTTACAGATACCAATTCTTTCAAAAATAATCTATAAATCTAACATGATTCTAACCAGATTTTTTTTTGGCAATTGACAAACTATTTCTAAATTCTACATGGAAAAATAAATAAGCAAAATTAAATAAAGAATGGACGAAAAATTAAGGACAAAGCAGGAGTAAAATTCTATCCAATTTTACTATATCTTATAGGCTCCATAAAAATTAAAACAGTGTGCCACTGACTCATGAATAGACAGCAGTTGAATAACAGGGAGCCACAAAATACACCCAAATGCATACTGGAATTTAGGATGTGACAAACAGCTATACTATTTAATAAATGATGTTAGGACAATTAGGGAGCGGCAAATGTTCGTGTGGGGTGAGTGATGTAAGGATGCAGGCTCTACAGTTCATGTTTTACTCCAAAATAAATTCCGGAATAACAAACAAAAACATTAGAAAAAAATCTTGATGATTTTTTTAAAAATGCAAGACTGGCAGGCCGTTCTAAGTGGAACACAAATACCAGATGCCACATGGAAAAAAATTGTTAAATTTGATTACATAGGATTCTACCCAAGATAGAATAGCAGGGACTAAATTTACCCTCTCCTCTGAAAAATTAGAAATGCTATATGAAATGACAATTTTCTGGACACTAGAATCAGGCAACAAAATACAATGATGCCTAAGAAATGGGAAATAAACTGGGCAAGACTTGGTTTCAAAGGTGAAGTTAGAAAGCATTTTTAAGTGAATGAAAATTAAGATACAACCTATCAGATTTTGTGTGAGGCTGCTAAAGAAGTACTTAGCGTGATTATAAAAGAACATGAGGAAACTTCTCAGTGATGAATATGTTCACCAACTTGACTGAAGTGATGGTGTTACTGATATAACCATATATTAAAACTTATCAAATTTTACACTTTAAATATGTGCAGTTTATTGTATGTCAATTATACCTCACTAGAGCTGTGGGAAAAACACATGTTTTATTACATAAAGATAAAAAGTAAAGACTTTAGAAAAACTTACCATAAAAACAGAGAAACTCCAAGTTTCAAAAAAATGTATGCAACTCATATCACAATCATAGTCTAATTTCCTTAATATATAAAGAGCTACTATAAATTAATAAGAAAAAAAATAGAAAATGACAAAAATATATGAAGTGATGGAGCAAAGAACAAGAAATAAATATGGGTGTTAAACACATGAAAACATGCTCAACTTCCTTCACAATAGAAAAATACAAATTAAGACTGCAAACAATACCAGTCAGAAAATTTGATAGTACATGGTGTTGATGAGAATGTAAGAGAACAGGGATCTCCATATATCAATGTTTTATTGTGAAAGTGTAATTGATATGATTCTTTGGAGAGCAATTTAACAATAGTCCAATTTTAAATTTTGTCATGGGATATATACATATGTGTGTATATATATATGGTGCATGTGGTATATAAACCCTATATGCCTAGAATATAGCTGTGATGATAATCTATGGATTGCTAAGGGACAGGGCTGTACGCTACTGAAAACTTGAATTTTTTTACAGTTTGCATGTATACTTATTCAAAAAGCATGTTAAAGAATTGTTTTTGGAATCCTTAGGGGGATTTTTTAAGTAAATTTAAACTATGTTGGAGCAATTTTTTAGTTTACATAGCAATTAATATTTTATTCTGTATATCACCAAATTACACAACATCCCAAATATCAGTAAAGTTGCAATGTTAAAAATAAGAACAATGGACTAGTATCAAATGCAGTTTTAACAATCATTAGCCTCAACTCATATTAATACTGGAAAAAAGAAAGTCATTTTATTTCACAAAGAAAAGTAATTCTCTTGTTCTATTGAAATGACTGTAACCACAAGTGTCGACAAATATGATTGGAAATAAAGAAAATGATTTATGAAGATGCTTCACAAGTGGACAGAAAGAGGAATTTGTATAAAATTGTGCCTTAAACTTATTTATAATCAAAGATATTATGAGCGACACAGAAAATAAAAATTCTAAAAATTTCATCAGTACCAGCTTGAGCTCCTTTTTCTTGATGGCTTAACTACCAGCTAAAAGTGACAGAAATATGGTAAGAGATTTTTGTTCTAGGACCAATTTAGTAAGAATGCATGAAAGAAACTTTCATGTAATTTATAGAGCCAGGGTCAATTTTTCTTTCCTAAGTACAGTAAGCCACTATTAGCTTCTGAAGTTTTTTTTTTAACTTAAACTACATCTTTCCACCAACTCTTCCATTACGCTAACACTGAAAGTTGGGCATATTCCAGCTTCTGTGCCATTGCATAGATCTCCTGAAATGCCTTCCTCACTTTCATTGACCTGTTTGACTCCTATCCACCTGCAAGAGGATCACCTGTAAGTACTTACTTTTTCCCTTCATCTTGAAGGAGGCATTCACTCGGCAATTTACAGACATGGGATCATTGTTAGGGTGATAATAGCTACCATGTATTTTTAACATTTCCAGCCTTTTCCCCCAAAATATGGCATCATAAGTGTGAGATTTTAATAGTTATAAATATTAATAATTCTTTACACTGTTTAATAAAACATGACAAGTGAATAAAATCATTTTTCTTACTGTAATATTCACATATTCATCAATAAAATATAACTTGCAACACTCATTGTTTAATGAGTTCTTAAAAATAATCATGATACATTTTCTGGGAATTGAAAGGGGAGAAGCTAAGTGCCAGGTTTAGGAGTGTAGATGCTGTCCCACAGGCAATAGAGAGCCATTGTCCTTCAGTTGGACCAAAACATCATGAAATATAAATTGAAATAAGGATATGGAGTACTGAGACCAATGTCCCAACTTTCCCTCAATTCTCTGAAGACCAAATTGCATATTTGAGTGGCTTAGAATTGCTAGGAGCCTCATTTAACATCTGTAGGCCAAGAGCAAAACATCTTTATTTTGTTGTAGCAGTTATCTTGACAAAATGCAGCTAAAGACAGGTTGTACTAGAAAAGTAGGTGGAACACACATGGCCAATATGTTCAGCAAAAGAAACGCTAGTGATCAATAGGGGGGCAGATATCAGAGCCAGATGGGGTCCTGGATTTTCTTCTTCACAATGTTTAGTTATTATACAAAATAAAAGGTTGACATAAAACATTTTAGAACTGAGTCTCCTGTGAAAGAAACATACTCAAAAAGAATAATTTAGTATTTGTGTATGTATAAATGCATTATCTATCCATTCATTCATTCAACAAATACTTATTAAGCATTTATTACATGCCAGACACCATGCTAGGAACTGAGAAGATTTCAGCAATGTCCCTATGTTGAGATGATTCTTTTATACTGCCACATGTGCTGCTGTCACCACTACATCTGAAGCTGCCCTCCTCCATTAGCCTGACAGCTGCTGATCCCATCTAGACTTGGAGGACTGCCACTCTCTACAAGATGAGAATTCAAGAGCCAGTGAACAAAATGGGAAGTGAGAGAGCAACATCCATTTCCTAGGGGCACAGAAGGAAATTACATCTTCCTAAGCCTGCATCCTCATGCTATCAGGGAGCGGAGGGTGGACTATCTTGTTTATGGAGTTTATGGAGAATTATAACAACTTGTATCCACCACTCCTTCTCCACTTCCCCTCTACAGAATGAGAAGTTTATGATGAAACTGAAGAAAGTACTTTTTGGGGCTAGAAATTTGGGCACTAGCTTCAAATCTGAGCTATTAAAAGGGATCAATGGAGAAACAACTAAGAAGGGGCTCCTCAAAGTTTGCTTTGGGATTGCATTGAGAGGAGGGAGGTGAGGGGGGGATGGTTAGAAAAAAGATTTCCTTCTAACTGCCTAGCTCTGTTTCCTGAGTAACTTAAGCAGAATTCTGGGCAGTGGTCCTGTTCATGCAATTAGACTGTGCATTTGGCCTAAATATCCCTTTTGTTATTTCTTTTAGAACACTGCTAGGCCAGGGTCACAGCTAATCAAGTTCTAGTCTTGTCTTTTTATTACCCATCCTTTCCCCCCTCCCCAGGTTCCATAATTGTTCTTTACAGTTTCCATACAAAAGTACTTATCTAAAAGTTAGTTGTATAATTTATAAGTTTCATGTGGAGCACAGTGAGCTCTTAAGAGGAGAGGTGTAATATCAATTCAATAATGACTAAATATTTGATGATCCACATGTAGTTTGTCAGCAGTGCTCCTGTCAGCATGAATAAAATAAATAGGCTCAGAAAACAACTGACCCAAAGTGATCACTACCAGTCACATTATAAATATGTAGGACTCCAGTCAGCAGTAATTACATCATCTTCTATCACATGCTCAGTTCTGTGCCTTCCCTATTTCTTTTCATTAAAGCAGCTCCTTTGAGTGAGAGACATGTACACTTTGATCATCAGTGTGTGTGCTCTAAATTCTGTTTCCAGAGCAATTGCTGTATAGCAATTCACACAAGGGGAAAGAACATCCATCTTCTCTTCTTTCTGAAGAAAGAAGAAGAGTTTTATTATTCTCTATGTTTCCACTGAAAGTCAAGACTACAATTTATATGGTTTGTGCCTCCAAATCTTGTGCCCTTCTCTCTCCCTGTTGGCATGTTAAATTCTCAAAGATGGGGAAAAAATGTAAGTTACAGCTGAATTTCTATTAGCACAAGGAATTTCCTTTACTTCCAGGTTTTGGGGGTATGTATGTGGCAAGATAAGCACAGCTACAGTGTGGAATGATAGAGATGTTCACATATAGAAAAGTATAAAGGTTGCCCAAGATGGCAGTATAGGAAGATCCTGAACTCACCTCCTCCCACAGATGCAACAGATATAGAGCTATGTATGGAACAAATCCCTCTGAAAACAACATGAGGACTAGCTGAACACCTGCTCCACATCAAAGGATAAAAGGGCCACATAGAGATGGGTAAGACAGGCAGAGACACTCCTGCCTCAAAAAGTAAATAAATAAACAGAGCTTCTCCCTGAGGAATAAGGGGTTTGTACCCCACACCAGTCACCCCAACCCTTAGGTCCTGCACGAGAGAAACAAGCCCCCAAAGTGTCTGGCTTTGAAAACTAACAAGGCTTATGTTCAGGAGAAACACAGGGCTGTAGAGAATGAAGATTCCTCTCTTAAAATGCTTGCACACAGACCCACTTTCCCCAGGACTCAGTGTGAAAAGCATCAGTTTAAAAAGAGCCTAGATCACATGTGAAGGAGATTCACCAGCTAATGTTAAAGTATCTACCAAAGGGGCAGAAGTCTGCTAGGATTGTCTCCAAGAATGGAATGCTGGCAGACACCATTTTTATGGGCTCTAACTTATTGGTGCTGGCACTCTTGGGCACCATTTTTGTACTCGTAGTCAAATCTGCTAACGGCAATGGTTGAGCAGCCCCACCTCGCCAGCCCTGAGCTGGGCAAGCAGCCCTACTCCCAGGCTCCCACTTGCTTGCATGTGCCAGCAATAGATGCACAGGGCAAACAGCAGGTCCCCAGCCCTGTGCAAGTTGCACATGGCCCTAACAATCACAGCAGGTGAGCAGTCCCACCCCCACACACCACTTGCTCAACCCTGTCAGAGTTAATGGGCCCACAAAGGGGATACCCCTTGAGCACCTAGCTCTGGTGATCAGAGAAGATTGCATTTCTTGGCCCCAAGTGACATCTCCTACACAACGCCATCCCTTCAAGACTGGGAGAGGTAGTTGATTGGCATAATACATATAAACAAACACAGTCAGGCATACAAGGAGACAGGAATATGTTCCAAACAAAAGAACAAGACAAAACATCAGGAAAAAACATAAGCACAAGGTAAGAAATCTACCTGATAAAGAGTTCAAAGTAATGGTCATAAAGATGCTCACCAAACTTGAGAGAGGAATGGATGAACACAGTGAGATCTCCAAAAAAGAGAGAGAAAATATGAGACGGTCCCAAACAGAAGTTACAGAGCTGAAGAATACAATAATGGAACTGAAAAACACATTAGAAAGGTTCAACAGCAGACTGAGTGGAGATGAAGATCAGATGAGTGAGCTGGAAGACAAAGCAATAAAACACACCCACATGGAGCAGCAAAAAGAAAAACGAATTTAAAAAAATGAAGATAATTTAAGGGACCTTTAGGACAACATCAAGCAGAATAACACTCACATTATAGGGGCCCTAGAAGAAGAGAGAAAGGGCCAGAAAACTTATTTGAAGAAATAATGCCTGAAAACTTTCCTAATCTGGGAAAGGAAACAGACATTCACATCCAAGAAGTCCAGAGAGTTTCATATAAGATGAACCCAAAGAGATTATATGAAGACACATTATAATTAAAATGGTAAAAGTTAAAGATAAAGTATCTTAAAAAGAGAAAAATGACTAGTTACGTACAAGGGTTCCTCCATAAGGCTATCAGCAGATTTTTCAGCAGAAGTTTTGTGAGCCAGAAGAGAGTGGAACAACAAGTGCTGAAAGAAAAAACTTCCAACCAAAAATTCTCTACCTGGCAATGTTATCATTCAGAATTGAAGGAGAGATTAAGTGTTTTCCAGATAGGCAAAAGTTAAAGGAGTTCAACACCACTAAACCTACCTTACAAGAAATGTTAGGGTCAGCCTGGTGGCATAGTGGTTAAGTCCGTGTGCTCCACTTCAGCAGCCTGGGGTTCACAGGTTCAGATCCTGGGCAGGGACCTATGCACCACTCATTACCCCACGCTGTCGTGGAAACCCACATACAAAATAGAGGAAGATGGGCACAGATCTTAGCTCAGGGACAATCTTCCTCACCAGAGGAAAAAAAAAAGGAGTGTTAAAGGGACTTTTCTAAACTGAAAAGAAATGGCAGTAATTAATAACAAGAAAACACATGAAAGTAAAAATTCTCACTGAAAAAGGTAAATATATGGTAAAACTAGTGGATCAATCACTTATAAAGCACATATGAGTGTTAAAAGTTAAGTGATGCATAAAATAAAAAGATGTAAAATATGATGTCAAAAATATAAAATGTGGGAGAAGGAGAAAAAAATGTAAAGGTTTGGAATGTTTTCAAGTTTAAGGTCTTATCAACTTAAAACAGACTTATAGATATAGGAAGTTATATATAAACCTCATGGTAACCATAAAGAAAAAACTTATAACATATACACAAAAGAAAATGAGAAAGGAATCTAAACATAACACTAAATAAAGCCACTAAACCACAAGAGAAGGAAGAAAGAGAAGAAGAAAGGAACAGAGAGGAACTATGAAAACAGGCAGAAAACAAATAACAAAATGGCAGTAAGTACCTACCTATCAATAATTACTTTAAATGTAAATGGGCTAAACTTTCCAATCAAAAGACAGAGTGGCTGAATAGATTAAAAAATAAGACCTATCTATATGCTGCCTACAAGAGACTCACTTTAGAAGTAAGGAAACATGAAGACTGAAAGTGAAGGGATAAAGAAAGATATTTCATGCACGTGGAAATGAAAAGAAAACTGGTGTAGCTATACTCATAATGGACAAAATAGACTTTAAAACAAAGACTATAATAAAAGACAAAGAAGGACATTACATAATGATAAAGGGATAAATTCAGTAAAAAGATATAACATTTATAAATATATATGCACCCAACATAGGAGCACCAAGATATATAAAGCAAAAATTAACAAGCCTAAAGGGAGAAAGTGACAGCAACACAATAATTGTAGGGGACTTTAATGCTCTACTTGCAGCAATGGATAGATAACCCATACAGAAAATTAAGGAAATATTGGCCTTAAATGACATATTAGACCGGATGGACTTAATAAATACAGACCATTCCATCCAAAAGCAACAGAATATGCATTTTTGTTAAGTGCACATGGAACATTCTCCAGGATAGACCTCACGTTAGGCCATGGACAAAACAAGTCTCAATAAATTCAGGAAGACTGAAATCATACCAAGTATCTTCTCCAACAATAATTATATAAAGCTAGAAATCAATAACAAGAAGAAAACTGGAAAAACCACAAAAAAAATGTGAAGATTAAACAATAAGCTACTGAACAACTAACAGGTCATCAAAGAAATCAAAGGAAAAATCAAAAATTACCTAGAGACAAATGAAAACAAAATTCAACATACTATAATCTTTGAGATGCAGCAAAAGTGATTCTAAGAGGGAAGTTGATGGCAATATAGGCCCACCACAAGAAACAAGAAAAATCTCAAATGAAAAATCTAACTTTTCACCTCAAGTAGCTAAAAAAAAAGAAGAACAAATGAACTTCAAAGGCAGTAGAAGGTAAGAAATAATAAAGATCAGAGCAGACATAAACAAAATAGAAACTAAAAAGACAATAGAAAAGAAAAACAAAACTAAGAGCTGGTTCTTTGAAAAGATAAAATTGGGAAACCTTTAGCTAAACTATCCAAGAAAGAACAGGAGAGGGTTCTCATAAACAAAGTCAGGAATGAAAGAGAAGTTATAACTGATATCACAGAAATACAAAGGATCATAAGAGATTACTACAAACAATTATACCCCAACAAATTGGACAACCTAGAAGAAACAGGTAAAATTCATAGGAATATTCATCTTCCAAGACTGAATCATGAAGAAATAGAAAATCTGAATAGACAAATTACTAGTAAGGAAATTGAATCAGTAATCAAAAACCTCATAGAAAAGAAAAGCACAGAATCAGACAGCTTCACTGTTGAACTCTACTAAACTCTACTAAACATTTAAAGATGTAATACCTATCCTTCTCAAACTCTTCCAAAACATTGAAGAGGAAGTAACACTTGCAAACTCATTTTATGAGTCCAGCATTAGCCAGAGACCAAAACCAGACAGGGAAAACACAAAAAAAGAAAATTACACACCAATATCATTGATGAACATAGACGCAAAAATCCTCAACAAAATGTTAGCTAACCAAATTCAACAATACGTTAAAAGGATCATGTACCATGATCAAGTGGGATTTATTCCAGGGATGCAAATATGGTCTGACATCCACAAATCAATCAAGTGACACACTACATTAACAAAGTGAAGGATAAAAATTGTAAAATCACCTCAATAGATGCAGAAAGAGCATTTAACAAAAGTCAATATCCATTTATGAAAAAACTTTCAACATGTAGGTAAAGAGGGAATGTACCTAAACACAATAAGGCCACATATAACAAACCCACAGTTAACATCATACTCAATGGTGAAAAGTTGAAAATTTTCCCTCTAATATTAGGAATAAGACAAGAAAACTCACTCCCACCACTTTTATTCAACATAGTATAGGAAGTCCTAGCCACAGCAATTAGGCAAGAAAAAGAAAAGTCACCCAAATTAGAAAGGAAGAAGTAAAACTGTGACTATTTGCAGATGACATGATACTGTATACAGAAAACCCTAAAGACTCTACCAAAAAACTGTTAGAAATAAAAAATGAATTCAACAAAGTCAAAAGATACAAAATCAATATGCAGAAATCTGTGGCATTTCTATACACTAATAAAAAACTATCAGAAAGAAAATTAAGAAAAGAATCCCATTTACAGTTGTATCAAAAAGAGTAAAATATCTAAGAATAAAGTTAACCAAGGAGGTGAGAGATCTGTACTTGAGAAAGAAGAACAAATCTGAAAGTATCATGCTCTCTGATTTCAAACTATGCTACAGAGCTACAGTAATCAAAACAATAAGGTATTGGCATAAAAACAGACACACAAATCAATGGAACAGAATTGAGAACCCAGAACTAAACCCACACATATATGGTTGATTAATTTACAACAAAAAAGCCAAGAATATACAATAGAGAAAGGATACTCTATTCAATAGATGGTGTTGGGAAAATCAGACAGCTACATGCAAAAGAATGAAACTAGACCATCTTACACCATACACAAAAGTTAACTCAAAATGGATTAAAGATTTGAATGTAAGACCTGAAACCATAAAATTCCTAGAAGAAAATATAAGCGGTAAGCTCCTTGACATAGGTCTTAGTGATATCTTTGCAAATTTGACTCCAAAGGCAAGGGAAACAAAATAAAAATTTTAAAATGAGATTATATTGAAGTAAAAAGCTTCTGCACAGTGAAGGAAACCATCACCAAAAAAAAAAAAAAGAAAGCAATCTACTGAATGGGAGAAGTTATTAAAAAATCATATATCCAAAAGGGGTTAATATCCAAAATATATTTAAAAAACTCATACAACTCAACAAACAAACAAACAAACAGCCTAACTAAAAAATGGGTAGAGAATCTGAATATGCATTTTTCCAAAGAAGACATACAGATGGCCAATAGGCACATGAAAATATGTTTAACATCACCAATTATTAGGGAAATGTAAATCAAAACCACTAGTAGACATCATCTCACACTTGTTACAATGGTTTTTACCAAAAAGACAAAAAATAACAAGTGTTAGAGAGGATGTGGAGGATAGGGAACACTTATACACTGTTAGTGGGAATATAAATAGGGGCAGCCACCATGGAAAACAGTATGGAGGTTCTTCCAAAAATTAAGAATAGAACTACCAGATGAACCAGCTATTCCATTTCTGGCTATTTATCTGAAGAATACAAAACATTCAAAAAGATATATGCACCCCTATGTTCGTTGCAGCATTATTTGCAATAGCCAAGATATGGAAACAACCTAGTGCCCATTGAGGGATGAATGGATAAAGAAAATGTGGTATCTACATACAATGGAACACCACTCAGCCATAAAGAAGAATGAAGTCTTGTCATTTGCAACAACATGGATGGCCCTTGAGGGTATTATGCTAAGTAAAGTAAGTCAGATGAAAAGAGAATAATACCACATGATTTCACCCATATGTGGAATCTAGAAAAACAAATCAAATGAACAAAAAAAACAAAAACAAAAACAAACTAGTAGATACAGAGAAGAGATTGATGGTTACCAGAGAGGAAGGACGTTGGTGGTGGGTGAAATGAGTGGGGAGGGTAAATTGTGTGGTGATGGATGCTAACTAGACTTTTGGTGGTGATCACTTTGTAGTATTTACAGATGTTAATTATAATGTTGTACACCTCAAACTTATATAATGTTACATACCAACTTTACCACAATGAAAAAAAAGAATATTAGTAAACTCAAGCAATAATTCCAAGAACATCAGGAACTGAAACAGTATGCCAGACAGCTCTCTGAAAAACATGCAGTGTCAAATTCCCAGTGCATCCATTAGGTGTCTACACAGAATCACAGTGAGCTCCAGGGCCAACAGTGCAAACCTCTTATGGGAAATGGAACCAAGAATAGAGAGAATGCTGGGTCTAGTAACATATCATTCTGTGGATGATATATGCTGATATCCAAAATGTAAAATGCCAAATAGTACACCCATAGATAATATGAAATCTGTATAACTTGCAAAAATATTTCTATAAGTGCATGTAATAACTGAATAAATGACCATATGATTTATCTCGTATTTATACCACCTTTTAAAAATAGGAGTTTATTTTAAATATTTCCTTCACTTTGCAATACAAAGTCTTGTTTCTTTATATTAAACTTTTTTACAAAGATCTTACAAATATTATGTTCTGGGGCCAGCCTGATGGCATAGTGGTTAAGTTTGCACACTTCACTTTGGTGGCCTGGGTTTCGTGGGCTCAGATCCTGGGTGTGCACCTACACACTTCTCATCAAGCCATGCTGTGGTGGCACCCCACATGCAAAATAGAGGAAGACTGGCAACAGATGTTAGCTCAGGGCCAGTCTTCCTCAAAAAAAAAAAACAAAAAAATTATGTTCCTATATGGTAGTTATGTTTTTTGTTTTAATATGATTCTTTAACAGAGAAAGCCCCTCTTTAAATAAGTTTAATAAAAATTAACAAACAGAGACAAAAGTATATAATACTTTTTTATTCCCCTGTGCCAGAATTGGATCACTATAACAGGAAAAGTGTCTCAAAAGACGTTATTTTATTAAGCAACTAAAAAGTTCTGAAGGGAGGAGGAATTCCACACAATTGTATGATTAATGTGGTTACTGACAATGGCTGCAGCTGTGACACAGTGTGGGAGCCCAAGAAGGCAGGATCCGGTCCAGAGGCTAGATGCCCAACACATGCAGGAGCTGATGAAAGATGAGAGTAAATCAGTAAGAACTCCAGAAATACACCAACATTCAGCCTTTGGAGCCAACCAGGAATCACAAACTAGTCTGGCAGACAGAAACCGTGATGACACAAAAAAATTAGGCAAAGTGAGATTTCAAAACTTCAGATAGATAATCAACGGCCAGGATATTTACAAGACCCAAAAAGACAAGGCAGAGAAGTAAGAAAATCAAATGTGAAGACATTTAAACTAGGGGCAACACTCGAAATTGTCAAAGGAGCTTTTATGCCCTGCATGCAAAAGTTGAAACAAATTCCCAGGCATGGTTAACCTTAGGGGTTCAGGGAGAAATCTGTAAGTAGAATCATTAAAACAAAATCAACTCAAAAAAGAAGCCCTCACATTTATTGAGTGCTTCTTATGTGCCAGCCACAGTTCTGCTTTACATTCGTACTATCTCTACTGAATGGGCTTGACTTGGTGTATAATTGGAATGCGACTTTATTTTTTGTTCCTTCTCTCCATGAAATGTACTCAATTGGGGAATTTCTTCCTCTCCTCTAGAAGAAAACTTGGGTAGGCCCTATGAGTTTTCTGTCACTGACAATATAAAGCCCTGCTATCTCTTTACATTATAGACACATTCTCAGTTTAGCAAATCTAAAAATTCCCCCCTTATATGGAATAATCAAATTTCCCAACTTGATAGGGGAGGGAGACAGTGCAGAAAGAAAAGGAGGGCAGGAAAGTTCTTAAGGTGAAGTGAAGTCCCATAAAATGATGTCCTGCTCTCTGTGCCTACCAGGGTCCCACACTTGACCCTTCTCTCACACAGCTACCAGCATTTACTGCCTCCAAGTTCCCCAGGTTCCAGAACAATGGACTCTCTAAGATCACTTCCTCTCTCCTTAGCTCCTAGAAATCTATGGTCCATATTCAGCTTCTTCCATGTTGAGGCCTGATGTTTCTCCAAACAGCCCCTTTGGACACATCTCTTAAAACATACCTAGTCCACATCTGGTCCCCGGGACACATTAATGTATTTATTTGTAGAACAAGTGTCAGGAGCGCAGGACTGCAGAGCGAAATCAAGGAGTTCAATTTGACTTGACTCTGCCAGCTACGTTCACCAGATTTCTAGGGTAAGAATAAATCAGTCTACTGCATGCCCCAAGTTAGACGACACATTAAGCTCTCTAATTGCTATGATTGAAGCCCTCTTTCCTGACCAGAGGGAAATGCAGAAGCATCCACACTCTTACACCTTGACACAGTGGGGAAAGGCAGCAGCTGCTCCCCAGAAGGAAATTCTGCTCACAAATATTCTAATCTCCAATCATCTGCTTCTTTTATACCTATGCTATGCCATTATCTAACCTACTTTGGAATTTATACAGAACACTCTATCTTACAAAATCACTTTAGCATCTTCTCTGTTCTCTCTTGGTGCTTAAGTTGAGATTTCCAATGTGATATCCTATTAGAGTTATTACTTCATTTAGCCATCACACAAACCCTGTCCTGTGGGTACTTTTATCTCCATTTTGAGAGCTCAGGAAACTGAGGTTAAGTAACATTCCCAGGTCATGACGTTAGTAAATAATAGGGCTAAAATTCAAACTCAGGAAGAGTCTGTCCCCAAAGCCTGTGTTCTTATACAGCGTATCATTTTGTCTCCTGAATATCCGACTGAAAGACAAAATTGGGACATGAAAGTATCAGTCTTCCCTGATGTCACTTTTGAAAAACAAAAAGCTGTACTACGTCACTCTCAGCATTGGCCTAAGACACTGACTGTTTTAAGAAGGAATTGGTTGAGATCCCGAAGACAGGCCCACACCTACTTCTGTCAGCTAATAGATTACGGAAGTGAATTCTGACTCGCTAAACTTAAGCGCCATTACACTAGCAGTCCTACTCACTCCCTAGCCTTGACTTTTTGTTTCCTTCTGCACCTGTTGATTTATTCTTTCTTGTTTTGCTCAGCTTTTATAAGTAAAATTCTTCACCTAGTTTTGACCATAACATTTCTCTGTTTTGATTCCTCCTGGTTAAAACTTAAGTAATAGGCAGCACTTACTAGGCAGTAAGCTGGTACTGGCCCTGTAAGAACCAGTAGAGAAGATTAGTAGACAAGTGGTCCTGTCCAAAATGTCCATAAGACATTTGGTCCACACCAAAATGTCCTTGATATTTGATCCTATCCAAAACCATTTGGCATAGACCAAATATGCTCATGGATGTTTTGGACAGGACCAAATGTCAAGGACCTTTTGGCGTGGACCAAATGTCTTATGGACATTTTGGATAGGCCCAAAGGTCCTGCAAGGATTGAGAATCATATGTAATCAGCTTATCTTTGCCAGCCCTAGAAAGTAAAGTGGGTTAATAATCATGAAGGTGTTGGCCAACTGTGGATTATGACATTTTCTGATTATGAAGATCAGTAGAAGCTACAAACTATTCTAAAATGGAAAAGTTATGTTCTTTCAGAATATGTACCTGGATTTGAATAAGCAAATTAAATAATAAAATGAACTGAAGTCAGGGTATATGATGGATATCTTGGAATACACTTTATTGAAATATTGTTTTGACATTAAATCTTTTTTGGAATTTCAATCAAATTTTTATACTTTAAAAATATTTTAAACTTTTATATTAACACTAGCAAAGAAAATGTCAAATATTCTGTATAACATTTAGGAAAATAGGCCTGTTTTTACAACATTGGCTTTAACAAATTATATGTTACCAAAGTAAAAAATTATTTTGCACATTCTATTTCAAACCATTAATGCTATAAAATAACCAAAATTAGTTTAGAGCTTTAAAAATTGTCCACATAATGGTGATTTTATTTATATCCCATAAAACACCTCAAGTGTCTCACGAATGATAAGTTCATTTATATTCTGTATGATTGTGATAAATACATTTTATCACACTCTAATTGAGTATTGCCATATTTCATCACACTCTAATTGACTATTGCTGAATCTATGATTAATACGGTAATTGCTCTTGGTCTGAATCCTCATTATCAGATCACACAGGTAAAAAAAAAGGTTAATGTACATTAGCGTGGCTTCATAGACTGGAAAGAAATAAGAAAGAAAGAAAGAGAGAGAGAATGTGTGCATGATGTGTGAGATGGAGAAGAGAAGGAGAAAAGAAGACAGGGAGGGAAGGAGTGAGAGACAGGAATGGACGGAAAGAGAGAGAAAAAAATCTTAGCCATATTTCACATTTCTCTTTATTATCAAAGTGGCCTTAACAATCCCCTCAGCTTGACTTAACTTTAGACAGACTTCTTCGTTCCTATGGGCCCCTGACCTCCCTTTTCTTAGAGCATTTACCTTAGAAAACTTGCAATTGTAAATTCTTTCTCTGCCCCTTTGAGAGGTAAATCTTCTACAGCCTAGAAATGTCTTTCTCAAGGACCTGGGAGTCATCCCTTTGAAATGTAATCATGGAAGGAGATAGAGCCCCTCTCCCCCAGTTTCTGTGGGAGCGTAGAAGTCTACTTCAATAAGTGACAATTAACAAACACAGATGGTTTAATCACATTCAACAACCTTCCCCCCCATTTAAAAACCCTAGCATTTAAAAGTCCTCCCATCCTTTGTTTCAGAGGACTTGAGTTCCGTCTCTCTCCTATATTGCAACGGTCCTGAATAAAGTCTTCCTTGCCTATTTAACTGATCTAGTACAATTTTTCTTTTACATTTGCCATTACGCTAACTTTGTTTAGCACGTTCTTAATGAAGACTCTAACAAGTGTCAGGATTCATTTATTCTCCCCCAAACTGTGGCTCCTTAGATCCCTGAATAGCCTACTGAAGACATGGTTTAATTGGCTCAAAGATTTGGAACATTTTTTTGACTGTGTGGTATCCACCAGAGGTAAGCCTAACCTAGAAAGGGAAAATGTCCTGGCTAATTGAGCCCTAATTCAATGTTAAAACATTTTCTATGGTGATCTCCTAAACTTGCAGGGTTCATCGCCATCTCCACAGCCTCCTTGTTCCTTAATAAACAGAACAAAAGAGACAGGAGTGGACATTTCTTGCTTCTGTCTTGAACTTTTCTTTTCTCAGGTATCCCAGGGTTGTAATACTATCCTCAGCTTTCAGGAATCAACTTCATCTTTATGCTTTGGAAGAAACCACATCACCTATATTTTTCATAAAGGAGGGAGATACTCAACAGAGAGCCATAAAATGCTGTAGGCAAGCAACTACTTGGGACAACAGAAGGAACAAAAGGAAAGCCATTACGCAATGTAAGCCGTTTAAAGTTGGTCCCACCCAGAGGAGATAAGGTAAATCATTACTTTGTACACCAAGAAAGGTTGGAAAATTATTTCTGGACTTTTGCTCCATTTATTCCAATTCTGTTTGAAAATTGGACTCTTTTAAAGACAGGAACTATATCTTCTACTTCTTTTACAGTTTTCAGAGTGCTTGGCAAAGGCATACAGTAGGTACCTGATAAAATGCCCATTAAATTGAATTTGTGAATTCATGTTTATTAAAGTCAGACAGTTGAAGAGGCTCACTAGTGCTTTTTACCATTTTGACAAAGATTTGTTTTGTGCTTGGCTGAAGTATTTAACGCAGACAAGTACTTGTTTTCTCCAAGCTGATGATTTCATAGCAGTAATCACAGCGGTAGAGAAAATTCTCTTACTTGGCCTGACTTTAATGACCACCACATGAAAATAAGATGGACTACTGGCTCTACCAGACCATCCAAGGACATAATCAGACTCCCAGTCCTCGATTGCTGCATCTTTCAAACTTCAACAGGCAGTGGTGCAGAAGCAAGCTCTTCATTTATGACCTTCAAAATGCTGTTTCATGCTCTGCACTGAGCTCCTCTGGTTCAAGTTAACTCTCCCATCCTCTCCCAGGCTCTAAGAGATACTCTGTAATGTATTTTCTATGACCGGGCCTCAGTAATAATAGCTTTACAATCTGTTTTAATAGACATTTTTATGTACAATTTTGTCTGAAAAGTACAACTGCAAGTAGGAAGGTTTTTTTGGAGGTAAAAGGTCTGTGGCTTAGGTTACCCTTGATTCCCATAAATCCATGTTCTATTGACTATGACTCTTATTCGGAACGCCTGTATCTTCCTCCCATTTGTTAATAAGTTAAATTGATCCTATCGGTGTTGATATGAATAGAGTAAAGGTCAGCAAACTTAGTTAAAATTCAATCCAAGATTAGCAATTAACATTTACCCCTTAAAACCAAAATCAGAGAACTTTAGGAGTTATTTTTTTTCTACCTAAAATTAAGCAGGTTTAAAAATAACCAGTCATCAAGTAAGAAGACATGACAGAACCATTTGTCATATACAGTTCATCCTAACTTTACCTGGTAATTGGGGTGACCATCTATATTAATTGGCTTCATTCAGAAGAAAATGAAACTTCTCACGTCTTTTAAGACAGAAGGTAGTTTTGCAGCGTGGAGCAAGGCACCCTCTAAAATTAGGCTCCTATCCTCCCACAGAGACTAGGAGACCTATGATGCTTACATTTCAAAGAGATATCTCCTAGGTCCTTGAAAAAGACTCCCCTGGGTCTTAAAGCCTTAAAGCTGACAAAAGGTCTATCCAGTTTCCTAAAGGATTTGTGTACATTTTAAAGAGAGGAAATAGTACTTACAAAGTTTTTCTAAAGTAAAGGCTCTAAGAAAAAGGAGGGAAGGGAAATCTCTTATTTTCAACAGCCAGAATTAAGCCTTTTATTTTTAATTTGTGTTTGTCTATATCAGGGTAGGTTTGCTCTTCTCAATTTTCTTAAAGGAGCCTCTCAAACCTCATTCTTGCTATTGTGGATCCTCTGCTTCAACATGTGTTTTGAGGTAGCGTTTCAGGTCTTTGAGAACGGGGGGATAGAAGGGATTATGTCAGCTCATGGGTAATGTGTACCATTTTTAGTTAATGCCTCTCTCCCTCTTCCAGTATAAATTTCTTGTTAACTTCCACACACATACATCAATCCACATTCAAAAACAGTATTTCTAGCATATTGTAAATGTTTTGTGAGAAAGGAGGGGGATGTGATAAGTTGAGAACCACTCTGCTATGAACTGAAAGTTTGGGTCCTCCCTAAAATTCCTGTGTTGCAGCCTTAACCCTGAGTGTGGCTGTATTTGGAGATGGGGCTTCTAAGAAAGTAATTAAGGTTACACAAAAGGATAGGGCCCTGATCTGATGGATTAGGGACCTTAGAAGAGAGACAGCAGAGAGCTCCCTCTCTCTCTGTGCACGCTCACTGAGGAAAGGCCATGGGAGCACACAGAGAGAAGATGGAAGCTTTCTGCAACCCAAGGGGAGAATTTTCACCAGAAACCAACTAGGCTGGCACCCTGATCTGAACTTCCAGCCTCCAGAACTGTGAGAACATAGATTTTATTGTTTAAATCATCTAGTCTGTGGTATTTTGTTATGACAGCCCAAGCTGACTAATACACTCTCTAAATGTTTGTACCTTTAACAAACACATGATGATATATGACATTGAACTGAAAAGCTTAATCTATTATCCCACTGACTTAACATCAAGAAGTTGATGAAGAAAAGTTTTCTGATGAAGTTTTAAATGTATTAATATTAAAATATCTATTGTACTTTTTGAATTATCTATTAATAAGTAGAATATATAATTTCATCATACATTAAATATATTATTATGAAATATATTTATGAAATAGAATGAAAAAATTGGCATGAAACTTTAAGAAAAAATAAAACTTCAGATAACTGCAGGTTACTATACTAGGCTAGTTTGCCTTCATATCTTCAGGCTCGCCTGAGATAATGTATCTATATTACTGGAGAAAAGGTTTGAGGAAATTGCCATATATATTCATCTCTACATTATTTTAGTTTGATGCATGTAGATTTAACTTTAAATTAGCTGTTTATTAAACTTTATATGATTTATCTCACAGCGTAACCTCCTGATCTTTGTTCAATCTCTTGGCTGTCTTCAGAAAGGTAGCTTGGTAGGTTAAAAACAAACATTTCAGTAATTCTTAAAGATGTGTAATCAGACTTGATGGACCCACCTGACAAATTTAATCCCCATATTAGAGCACAGGAGCAGTAGACCCCTTAAGGAAGGAGAGCGCGGTCAGCAGGGTGCCAGCCAAAGCATGTTTCTTCCTGGCTTTGCCATTTTGTAGAGCACCGATGCTCAACCCCTGGTGTGCGCCACTTGGGGAGTTTTTAAAAACACTGACACATGGAAGCAACACTGGGTCAGTTAAACCAGAGTCTCTGGGGAGGGAGCCCAGTCCTAGAGTTTCTTAAAAGCTTCCTGGATAATTCTCAAGTGCAGCCAGGGTGACAGCAATGCCTTAGGGGGCCTTGTTGAAACTCCTATAAATGTGTTAATACATTTCATATGTATTCTTCCTCCAAAAAATGTCCAATTTCTCTCTCAAGCTCTTGAACTTTATCATAGTAAATTATGCTAGCCTTTATAGCCAAGGGGCTGGCAATGATTCACAGAATTCAGAGGCACAGCAATTTTAGCATTTTACTAATTTAGTAACACATAAAAGTGAATCTCCAAATCAACAGAGAAGAAGAAATATGTCCCAGCTCTGACTGATCATTCCACAGAGTGAAGAATTTATACATCAATATTTTCAGGGAGACAAAAATCTAATAGAAGCTGAAGTGATGAATCTGATGCTTCAAAAGAGAATAGAAATTCTATGTTTGAAAGAAAACGGATTATGAAAATACCCAGAAACATTCCAGCATTTGAAAAGAGACGACTTCAATTAGCTTCGGGAAAACAACATTACGGACAAACTAAGAAACAGGTGGGTGGAATATTTCGGCTCACATCCTGAAACATAGCACATTTTATGAGGGTCGTGTTTATATGGTAATCATGTGCCAATGACAGGCAGTAAGCAGAGGTGACTGGGACTCACATTACCCCAAACTAGTGGTCACAAACCTTATGTCCGCAAGAATCACCTGAGGATCTTGTTAAAATTCCGGATTTTGATGAAGTCTGGGGTGAGGCCTGAGCTTCTGCATTTCTAACAAGCCCAGGGGATGTGGAAGTTGCAGCCCAAGAATGACACTTTGAGTAGTAAGATAAACCATTCATCTTTAAAGTTCCGACTGACAGAGTTATCCAGATAATAGTCAGGTTTAACATGCAAAGTGCTTTCTGTGAGTCTGGCTCTTCCTGAGCAGACAACATTTGATATCTTTACAGTTCTGTGCAATGCCAGGTGTCTTCACACCACACTGGGGGTCTACACAGCTGGCTGCTGGATAAACAGAGGTAAAACAAACCAAACTGACCCTAATTTTTGACAGAGAAGTCAGTGCCATCACTGCAGATAAGTTCTGGGTGAAAATAGGAAAATGCGGAATTATCTTTTCTTAAAAGTGAATGGTAGAAATCACTTGCCACTAACGCTGACATGGGCCTGTGGTGCTGGAGCCAGTTCTGAGCATTCAGGAGAGGCAACTGTGTGCCTCTCTTCCCAACTCCAGCTCCACATAGAGCAACGCCAATGTGGTAGCTTAAAGGCATCAGCAAACACTGAATCAGAGCCTTTTCTTCCCCCAGAGTGGGTTTACCAGCACACCGTGGCATGTGGCTTCTGGCTTACCACACAATTCTAGAAGAAAAGACATATAAACACAATGTGAAGAAATGCAATGGCCTTGGGAATCGTCATGACTTAAAAAGCACAGGGAGCTTAGGGAGATTGTCTTCTTATCTGAACAGTGAAAATAAATATTAGAGAATAAAACCAAAGTGTGGGACATAAGGAAGAGTGCAAAAGTAACAAATGGATCAAAGTCTAAATTGTATTAAATAATCGTTTAATGTTAAATGATGGTGGGTTTTTTTGGTGAGGAAGATTGGCCCTGAGCTAACATCTGTTGCCAATCTTCCTCTTTTTGCTTGAGGAAGATTGTCACTGAGGTAACACCTGTGCCAATCTTCCTCTATTTTTTGTATATGAGATGCCACCGCAGCATGGCTTGATGAGCGGTGCATAGGTCCATGCCTGGGGTCCAAACCCATGAACCCCAGGCCACCAATCCAGAGGAAGTGAACTTAACCACTACATCAGCAGGCCAGCCCCTAAACGATGTGTTTTAATGGTTTCTTTGTAGCAGTGGTTCACAAACATTTAGTCTCAGGACTCCTTCATAGTCATAAAAATTGTTGAATATGGCAAGGAGCATTTATTGATGTGACTACATCAATGGTTGTTCACCATCTTTGAAGTTAAAATAGTGAAATTTGTAACTTTTTATGTATTACATCACTTACAAATAAACAGTAATAAACCCATGACATGTTCACCTTAACACATATTATTTATGACCAATAATGATATTTCCCAAAACAAACAAGTGTAACAAGAAGAGTTGCATTGTTTTTGCAAATCTAATGTCTGCCTTAGTAGAGAGAGTGGATCCCCTGTTTGCTTCTGCATCCATTCTGTTCCTAGACAGTGTTTTGGTTGAGGCATGTGAAGGAAATCTGGCCTTACACAGATAAGTTGTTGGAAGAAGTATTTTAGCAATGTTTTTAGATGATTGTGGATATTTTTCTTTGATTCTTCACAAAAATGTGACAAGTGATAGGTTCAGATCCAACCTTGCAACTAATCTTCGCAAAAAGTGTCAATGACCCTTTTGTACATTAAAACCCATTGGTCTATTTTATAGGTTAAATGGATCCTTTACTCATTGCATTGGTCATTTGGAAAACATCGTTTCACTGAGTTATGCAGAGCTTCCAAATATTGACGTTTCATTATGCAATATGAAAAAAATCATTCTGAAAAATGAATTCGACATTCATTGATATCATTCCTGATCTCAGAGGAAAAGTCAGTAAGAATTGGAAAGCAGGCAAGTTCATGGTGGCGAATGCAAAATTTTGAAAAATTCTAATTCTCATGTTGAAGCTCAAATACATTCCTTGGCAAACATATCGTGAGTTATTTTCCTAGAACTGGTAGGCTCCCCTCATTCATTTTTGAGAAAATGTCTCCCCTAAGTCTCAAAAGAATAGTTTGTCAGGTTTTTTTTTTCAGGAAAAGATGTAGTTCAATTAAAAAAGAAGCCAGTTTAGCTCACAACACAGTGTTTTCCCTCAACACAACCCTGCATTGGTGCGCAGCAGAAGTGCTGTAAGAGCCCCCCCCCCCCCCCACCCCATTTTATCACAAGGAAAATAAAAAGACATGTACTCAAGGGTCCATATTTAACAAAGTTTACAAGATTTATTGCTTTATCAAGGATATCCGTAAGTGAAGCCAGCATTTTTTTTTCTTGTGCGAGTGCATGGTGGTGGAAACACAATGGCTAATGGTACAGTTCGGTGCCACTGCCTTGATCGAACTGAGGTGCCAGTAGTTTTCTCCACTATACTGTTTTGCACCATCAGTGCAAGTGCCAACACGGTACAAAAGGGCAAATAGCATCTTCATATTATTGCGAAAATCTTTTGACCTCACATGCCACCTGAAGGAATACGCAGCTACGCTTAGAGGACCGCAGCTTTACGGTATTGCCTCAGCCCAGGATTTTGTCTTATTTACAGTCGTAATAATACTGCATTGCATTTGCTTACACTATTGTTATGGTATTTTGTAGTTTACAGAGGGTCTTCACACATATTATCTTGCTTTAATTACAGTATAATATAAAGTTCCCAGCCAATTGTTCCAGTAAATAACAACAATAGTGCAGAAACTGAAATAAAATGTCCAAAAGTACAGATAGGCTATAGATAAAGTAGCTCTTATGCTGTGTCAGAAAGACAGACTCTGAAATATCAGGGACGTTGTGCTCGAATATCTCCAGTGGGTGTAGCAAGACAGCTTTCTGGAAGCTTCCATTGGCCTTGTCATTTAATAAAACGCTCTTTGCTGCAGCCTCAACCCATCATACCATGTTCTGTCTTTATCAATTAGCAGAATGATTGCTATTTAACTGTATAAGTACCTTTATATACCCGAGAGTTCTCATGCCTTCCTTCCATGCTGTTTCCCTGTTGAGCAGAGCCAGCTCCCTAAATTCTCCTCAAAGTTCCAGAACTCCGTGAGCTTTGAAAATTGCCGGTGCATTTGGTGGTGAATGTATATGTCTGCTCTCTCTCATTAATCTGTATATCCTAAGTTGTCAGTTAGCAATTCTCCTTGCAAAAGATAAAATTGCCACGTTAAGTGATAAGCACTTTGGTGGGAGATCCTGAAATAAATTCATTATATCACATTGTGGAAAATTTTAGTCCTTAGTTGCATAAAATTAAAAGAAATACAGTATCTTTGGTTTTTCACAGTTATTTTACTGGGTATATATTATTATATATGGGTACATCTGCATATGTGTGAAATAACTATAAAGTATCTATAAATAATATATGTAGGCATATATGCACAGATGATTAATAAGTGTTTATATATATGTGAATGCAGCACCTATGTGTATGAATGACAATGTGTGTTTGTGTTGCCTGCTGGAATTTCCAAGCATTTTTACGTCAGAAACAGGTAATTAGCTAAGCTTAACTTTGTATGTTTCTTACTTTTTTCTAAATAACAGTTTACTTGCTCGTGACTTGAAATTTCTTAAGTCCCTATACTCCTTTGCTCTCATTTGATTTCCTCAACAGCCTGTGATGTAGGAGAATGTGGCAATTATCACTCTCCTCTTCTTTATTATCAGGAACTCTAATTTTATTCAAGGTAGCAATATCGCACTTTAAAAATTTTATTTCCCAGCCTCCTTTGTGGCTAGAAGTGGCCAGTTGATATGAATATGGCCTGTGGCATTAAGATGTCAGCTGAAGTCTGCTGGAGATTTCTGGAGAAGTCTGGATTCTGACGTAGGTTTGCCTGTCTTTTGTTGTCTCTTTCTCCTTCTTCCTGCCTGATACAGGGATGTTTTAACTAAGGGTCCAGCAGTTATCTTGCAAACACAAGAAAACCACAGGAACACAGTGATCTTGGCGTCAACATTATTGGCCAGTCTTATCTGCTCTGGCTTATTCATTTAGTTCTTATTTGATTAAAACATTACACCCTTTTTTTCTTACATGCTGCTAAATATATTTCCTAAAGGACATAGAAGGTAAGTATTATGAATTTATTTGTAGAGATAAGGAAATTGAGACCAACTTGTTTTACAGCTGTATAATTGGTACATGGCAAATCTCAAATGGGAGAAATTTTAAAAAGAGGAAAAATCAGCCGAGTATACTTGGCAGGCATTAAAAGATCATCCAATAAATACGTGAGATAGGGAATTTGTTAACCTTAAATCTAATCTGTTTATGAAACAAAACTCTAATTTCACAACTGTCCTGGTCTCCTTTCACTGGCTTTTTTAAAAAGGTAAAATTACAGACCAGAGATTCCTGACATATCTAGTAGGTGAAGAATAGCTGGTTGGTCATACATGGGTCCTAATCACCCACCAACACTTCTGACCACTCTTAGACCGTTTGGTCTTCTTCAAACTCACCATAAACTTTCGTGCCACTGAGAATTTTCTTATACTGGTCTTTCTTATGTTTCAAAATCCTATTATTCATCACCATGACTTATTTTAAGCATCACTTCCTTGGGGAGACATTTCCATTTCTCCCTCAGTTTTTACACCTTTCTTATAGGAGCTATCTCCACATTTTTTTAATATTAGGTGTGTAGGTATCAATCTTGGGCTTCTTAGGTATCTAATTAAACCTACAATTATTTCCTAGCACCATTACTAACACATACCTAGCACACAGAAGATGTTTAAGAAATATTTATTATGTTTTCACAGAAAAAAGAGCAGAATCAAGGATTAAAAATAATATTGCTTTCACAGTCTTACATTTGCTAATCAGTGTTTCTGAATTATAGGTCCTGAAATCAATTTAGTGGGCCTTGATTAGCACTTTACAAAATAAAATAGATCTGAATACGAAAGAATACCATAGAATAGAATATCAGAGTATATCATATAGTAATGTTTTGTCATTGAATGTATTCATTCATTATCCATTCAACGGATATTAACTGAGCACCCACTATGCTCCCCACACTGGTTTATGTGTGCACGTATATACTGGGTCATGTAAAATGTATTTTATTTATAGCTTCAGTCACATTTATTTCAAATATCTGAGATCTCTTCCTGTCAAGCCACTTCTTATGGGAGAATTATATTACCTGCCCCCACTGACATTAGATTTGGCGAGATGACTTGATTTGGCCAATTAAATATGAAGGGAAGTGATGTGTTATCTTCCAAGCAGAAGATTTAAAAGATACCTTATGGTTCCACCCCTGCTCTTTTTCCTCTGCCATAAATTTGATAATATCCTGATAGAAACTGATCAATCAGCCTAGGTCTTGGAACGAAAATGGCACGGAGCAGAACTGTAGTCAACCCCAAATAAACATATAATTAGAGCACAAAACAAAGCTTTTTTCTGAAAAGACAAAAACTTGAAAGGCTTTGCTACCACAACCTAACTTAGCCTAAATGAACTATTACCTGCTGGACAGACACTGAACAAGGACTCCTTGGTTTGAGAGGAAAACAGTAGGAGTGTGACTGTGTAGAGGAAGAAGTGGGAACCTTATTTCCAAGACATGGGACAAAGAGTCCCATGCAAACAAAATCCAGTCATAGGGAGTAAGTTATATATAAATGCAGATGTGTATGAGAAAGTGTGACCAATGTTAATCACGGATATGTACAAATAAAGTGAGAATTTAAAAATCTTAAAATTGGCATCAGTTTGCATGTGCAAATTCAAGATAAAGTTATTTATGTGAACGTCTTGCCATCTTTGAGTACTTACTCTTCAGTACAATTATTATGTATATCATTAAAAATATGTCAGAATAACTTTGTTGTTTTATTTGATTACCAGTATAAACTCTGAACATGTACAAACAGTTTTCATGGTTTCTGGCTTGCACTGCCTGTTCTTATGGCTACAACAGAAGAAAAAAATTAGAAGGAATAATCGTCAGACCTGAAGATTTCCTCTCAATATACAAAACCCTGTATTTCTTCTCCTCTGAAACTAATAATATATGTCTACTTAAAAGGTTTACTGGGCCAACTTTTTCAACCTGACAGGTCTCCAAATTTGGCCTGCTATAAGAATTCAGTTAATGAAATTTAAAGCAGCCTCATTTCATCCTTTTTTAAAGAACACAACTATGTATTAGAACTCTGGCAGAGGCTTCTGTCAAATTGAACTATTGAACTCAGGGCAGTAAAAGTCCCTCCCCAGGCAAGAGATTTAAATCATTTTCAAAGTTAATTTCCTGCTCCCAGATGGAGAACAAATCTAATCGAGTTTACTTCATTCTTCGGATGAACAGGAAAATGTCACTTGCATACTCAAAAAGGAAACAGAAAATCTCAGGGCAGGCAGGCTCTAATCCACATCACAGCAAACAAAGGAGGTGATTCTGAAATTGAAGGTATGGTGTCATTTTGGATCTGAAAGCAGATTCGAATTTAATCTAGACAAATCTCTAAGCTAATTTCCAACTTTGTTCCGTTCAGAGATTGCGCCTATTTACACCTGAAATACACACATATGACTTTAAAACTGTTCACCTTAAAGGGGCAAAAACAGTTTCTAGTCCTAAGAAGGAATCGGAATAAACTGCCTGAGCTTCATCTGTGACATGAGTTGAGAACCTTTCAGAGCCCTATGGATGGTAAGGAATTTTACTCTTTATCAGCTATAGCTTAAAAATAATCTAAGATGCGGGGCTGGCCCCGTGGCGAGTGGTTAAGTTCGCATGCTCCACTGCAGGCGGCCCAGTGTTTCGTTGGTTCGAATCCTGGTCGAGGACATGGCACTGCTCATCAAACCACGCTGAGGCAGCGTCCCACATACCACAACTAGAAGGACCCACAACGAAGAGTATACAACTATGTAGCGGGGGGCTTTGGGGAGAAAAAGGAAAAAAATAAAATCTTTAAAAAAAAAAACCTAAGGTGCGTTAACGTTTGAATAACGGACTAAAGAAAAAAGTAACAGAAGCAGTCTTCTTCTTAATTTAAGAGCTGCTGGATTCTATTTAAAGGTTTGTTGCTCTGTACCTGTTAGGAAAGACTCATATGTGCTGTCAGGCAGACATTAGGCACCTACATCTCTCGATTGTGTTCATTCTTGGTAACAAAGGCATCCTCAGCAGAGAGGCAGGTGTATCATTAGATCTCCATGAAGCAAGTGCACACTGGCTGGGCTTCTCTCAATTCACTCTACCACATATGGCTTTGCACGGCTTCTGAAGAAAAGCAAAGCGATTGGTTGCGATCTAAAGTGGCGGACGTTTTCCTAAGTTTCCTATTTGACTCTGTTTGAGGGACGAATTATCCCTGAAGCCAACAACACAGAGAAATCTTTTCTGAATGGGTTGCAACAGACTTGATGATACTAAAGTTCATCTTTTCTTATGAATATAAAGCAGGGGAACAATTACGCTTCAAATTGATGTTAAAGAAAAGACATTGAGAGTTTAAAGAAGGATTTAATTCACCCATTGTTTTAAATGTCAGTTCAAGTTGTTGGATTCCAATTTATTGCTCAAGTAAGTCTGTTTGTCTTAATCCATTGCTTAATCCAAAGCATGTCCAGAAAATTAATTGTATCTAATGATCAGAATATTCAAAATCAACAACATAAAAATTGATAGATTAAAAAGAGGATGCCAGGGATTTCTTCCCTCTTTCGAAACACCGGTGCTGCTCAGTCAAAACAAGGTAAGTTTTAAGGTATGACCACGAGCCATGAGTCATCACAAGCACTTCTGCTGGAACAAGAGCACCATAGCAGAGAAAGGGGAGAGTAACTTTGCATTCTTGGGAACCTCGTTCCGTGCCAGGCAGAGGGTGAAGCAGTTTTTTGCCTGCAAAATCTCATTTAGTCCTTATTGCAATCTCCATTACACAGAATTCTGAGAGAGTGGCTCCAGGGTCCTAAAATAATCAATAGTGAATGTAGCCCAGCTCCTTGTTGAAAAGCAGTTATACTTTGTACAGTACCATAACTATTTTAGGAAGACTAAAATAGAATATTTTGTTGTTCCAGAACAGATAAAAGTACAGAAATGGGATGGAACATATTGAAGACATTAATCACGAAAAGTACATGCCCAAACGTGTGTCTTAGTTGGCACTAAATATTAATTAGCAAACTTGACTCCCCATGCTTGGGGTTCTTTCTGGATCTGGATTATGATAGCTCCTTGAATTTTTTGGCTGCAAAGTAAGTTATTACTAATCATCTACTTAATATAAAATATTTATGGCAATAAATACAGTCAAAGTATGTGAATTTTTTTTAAAACTTTTATTATTGAACCATAAGGGTATGAGATTTCTAAGGAATAAAATTGCAAAATAATGGGTTTTTTTTTTTTTTTTTTTTTGCTGAAGAAGAGTCACCCTGAGCTAACATCTGTGCCAGTCTTCCTCTACTTTGTATGAGGATCACCTCCACAGCATGGCCACTGATGAGTGGTATAGGTCCATGCCAAGAAACCAAACCTGGGTCACCAAAGCTGAGCATGCCAAACTTAACCACTAGGCCATGGGGCTGGCCCCCCAACTTAGTTCTTCATTAGTCAGTAGAGTGGAGGTCCTTTATAACATCAGGATGGTCTCACTATGTGTATTATCTCAGATTTTTACTATGTGTAGTTATAGGTTAATATTTGCTGTCTTCCACAGCCGTGGAATCAAAACTTATTAAATACATATCATTTCAACTAAAGAAACTGTCAAGATACCTGAAATTTGGCACTAACTTTGTCACAAGTAGAATCTGGCCATTAAGTATGACTAATAATAAAGAAATAGTCTATTTTCTAAGCTGACCCTTAATGTTCTCAGTGGATACATTCAAAATTCTTTGTGAATACTTTGGCACTATTGGCAGTGGGCAGGATAATTCTTCATGGGTGGTCATGGAGGGGGAATCCTGTGCATTGCACAGTCTTGTACATTATACAATGCTTGTGCTTGACAGCATCCCTGGCCTCTACACACTAGATGTCTGCAGCATACCCTCCAGCGTGACAACTAAAAATGCCTTCGGCATTGTCAATTGAAGAGTTGTTCTCGGTTGGGAACCACTGCTCTATATGTTTGAAGACCATTCTTTAATGTGTAATCATCTAAATTAAATGACTTTTGCAGATCCAGCAATGAGTAGACAGTAGCCAGATAATTTTGAAATTTCTAAAAGGTTATATTCAGCCACTTTTTCAGGAAAATCATTTAAATTCAGCCAGAAGCTAGACTAGACATAATTCAGGTTTTCCCCTTGAAATCATTTTTAAGATTTTTATTTCCAATGCGCTGTATGCTGTTGCAATTATATATTGAGAACAAAATTATTTATCTGAAAAATCATGAATAATAAGTTTTTAGAAGTAGCCAAACTATTAAATATGATGCCGTTCTGTATTCCTTAGCAGTCACAGGATGTACCCAAACAGTGCCTCTCTGCTCACTGATGTCATTAGACACACAGGCCCTTTCTGTTTCTCTACTGGCCGTGGTGACTGTGCTGGCTTTTATCCTCACGCCTTGTCAGAAGATGGCTGTTATATCAGGTCCACATTCAAAGAAGGCAGAAGGAGGGAAGAGGTAAGGGGCTGTGGCGCTATTCCAGCCGTATCTGTCCCCTCCTACAGGTAATTAAATGCCTTTTCAGAAATGTCATCAGAAAACTTCTGCTTAGATCTTACTGGCCTAACTTGGGTCCTTTGGCTGCACTAGCTGCAAGGGATGCTGGGAAATGAAGGAAGAGTGAGAAACAGGATCATTATTACTGCCCAAGACCAATTACGGCCCAAAACCTGAGGCAAAGACATCACCATTTTGATTCCAAATCCAATTTCTGTTAGCCAGGAAGAAGAGGGAAAATTTGTAACAGTTAACTACACATGATAATAATAATCAATAACAATAAGAACAACAACAGCAACACCAAGAATAATAATAACTGTACTATTGAAAGGTATTTATTGAGTGTTTATGGTGTGACAGGCATTCCTCTAACAAAACTTTAAATTAGGTTCTGTTATTACCTTCGTTCTACACATAAGGAAGGCAGAGCCCTTAGTTGAGCAGCTTAGTCTGCCCAAGGCTGTATAACCGGGCAGTTTAGAATTCTCTGTGTCTGTTAAACAAAGGTTACTGTTACGAAGAACTAGCTTTGGTGCTTCATCACTAACAAACTGCTCACTTGTTACTTAACTTAATAAACTGCTACTTAACGTTTATATAAGCAGCAACATTGTCTGCTTTTTTTAATAAGTAAAAATAAATGTATATACTAGAAAAAGAGATGTGAAGACTATATGTAAGCAGACAACAGATTATACCCAGTTACAATGTAAAGGCACACTCATATTTTATTAACATCATTTGGAAATAATTTTGGAGATTTTTTATTAAATAGACTAAAGCAGGAAAAACTATGTTAGTGATCCCTAAAGATTAGCACCCAGCTGGAAAACTGCTGAATTATACTTCATGCATAGAATTAGTTGGTGATTGTATATGAGACAAGTTGCCACCATGTGTGTCATTGGAGTAATCCAAAACGATACGAAGAAAATTCTTCTGAATCTTAGGGAAAAAAAAGATAAATGCAAGAGAAAGAAACAAATGTCTCTTGCAGTGGAGAACACTGAATTGGTGTAAAAGATCTTTTTGAAGTGAAGATATCTTGCCAAAATGAGGAGGCTAGCTTGGTGTTCAGTTCTATTTTGATAGCAGAGTTAATTAACAGAAAATCAATTTCACCAATGGGAAATGTAATGATTAAATTTAAAAGAATTAAATGCAACATCCCATACTTAAATAGAAAGAAAAATCAAACAAAGCAACCCACAAAATCTTGAGCATGTAGGATCAAAATAGGAGATTTGACTGAGACCAATAGGAGGGCAATTCATACAAAAGCCAAGAACTTTCACGATCAGCTCTGTATTAGCCCAAAGGGTGAAGTGCTATGAGAAAAGCTGATGGCAGCCAGGGCGGGTTGTACAATTTGTGGGACTCAGTGCAAAATGAAAATTGGATACTCCTTGTTCAAAAAGTCGGGAAAAAGTGACATAAAAGGTATCAAAAACTAGAGTTTTTTTCTTTCTTCTGTGTCTCTGTCATGAATTTTCATGTTTTTTTTTTAATTTGTTCTTTAATGCTGTAATAAGTAAAGGCACCTTAGAAATTTTTATTATTAGCATGAGTTTTACCACCCATCTTTAATTGTGCAATGCCAGTTTTAAATGTAAATATAAAACCATTGAACTCATACGCACAATCAACAAAATTATACAACTTGTATTGCAGTTCCTACTTACATATGCATTTTGTTCTTATCAGACAATGGAAACACTGCACAGAACTAACAACTGCTCTTATTTCAGTTCTTGATATGCACATATTCTAACAAGACCCTCTTCCCCAGGCTTACTGATGAGTAAGGAAGCACTTTCTCTTTTCTTTATATTATTTTTATCATAGGTGGTTGGCTAATACAGGAAAGTAACAAGAGTAAGAAAGGATATGGCAGCGTTTCGTGGTCATTAGTGTTTCTTAGAATGCTGTTGCCTTCTTTTTGCATTTGAAGCAAGGTCTGGTTCAAACAGAAAGCTTGGTCTCCTAGGTCTTTCAGTGGCCCCACTTACTCAGTTGTTGGTGTAACACACTTACCTTATACTTGCTTTGAGTATCTCTGAACTTCTATGCACCCTAAGTCCACAAGAATTCTGTGCTCCTGGGCCATTGCAAACACTGCATGAATGGGGCAACAAGGAAGGGCAGACACACATTTTGCTGAAATGTATCTTCTCTATTGATGCACATGCTCCATTGTTTTATCAGTCTATTTACAAAACACACATTGAAAGCTAAAGTTATTAAGAATTTCAAGGCATTCTCAGCAGAGCAATAAACCAAGAGTGTGGGGCTTTTCTGAGCATCAGAATGAGCCCATCCAGTGGCACAGGTCACACGCCCATGAAGCCAGCTTTGATGACATTTTAGCTTAAGGAACTTTCTTTTCATAGTGTTTAGCACAAGAAACAAGATAGAAAAAACTTAAACCTCTTTGGATTATAATATTTTATTTAAAAAATTTTAATACCTTAGGAATGTTAACAGTCAAGGCTTCTTAACTGGAGGCCTTAAATAGAGGCCATTTTTTTCCTTAAAGTGACTTCACAAAGCTCTTCTCCGCTCCACTGCAGGCAGCTTTACATTTAAGTTCTCAGGAAGAGTCATTATTTCCATAAAATGGTGAGTAGGGGCAGGGTCTAGGGTTCAGAGTCGCACCTGATACCCTATCATCTTCTAATATTAAGACTTTCTACTTCTTCAATTCTACTTTTCAATATCATACCTATCATCGTGTTTTTAAGATCTTTAAATGTGTCATTTACCATAATGATTTTCTGAAATGCATATGGAACTGGTGTCCAAAGCTCATGGAAAAATCAGGATCAGAACTCAAAACCCTACTTTCCTTTATGCTTCTTGCCACTGAAATATGCTGTATAAATCTACAACTATGCCAATAATGATAAAGGCATTCTGAATCATTTACAAAGAGCAGTGGTTAGGCTGCCTTTGAACAGAATGTGAGTCCATTGATTGGTTTCTATTTAACTAATTCAGTAATTTAAAAATTATCTTGCTGTTGTCTATTCCGATTGCAGCAGCATCAATCAATAGAATACCCAGATAGTCAATTTTTCCTCCACCATCACCACTTCCTCCCTGGGGAGGCACTAGTTAGAGAGAATGGCTAAAAATTTTAAGGATCATTACCCACAGTGTTTCAGTGAATATACAAGGTTTTCCCTGCTTCTGAAAGTAGCAATAGATGGAAGTCAGAGGTGGAAAAAAATGCCTCGATGGTTTTTATTTAGGAGTGGCTGTGAATCTTTTACCTTACAAATCAAACACTGAAAAAAGAAGAGGGGAGCCAGCCCTGTGGCCTACTGGTTAATTCACACACTCTGCTTCGGAGGCCCGGGGTTTCGTGGGTTCTGATCCTGGGTGCCGACCTGGCCCCACTCATCAGGCCATGTTGAGGCAGCATCCCACATAGCACAACCAGAGGCACTCACAACTAGAATATACAACTATGTACTGGGGAGCTTTGGGGAGAAGAAGAAGAAGAAGAAAAAAAAGACTGGCAACAGATGTTAGCTCAGGTGACAATCTTTAAAACAAAAAAAAAAGGGTCCCTTGTAGAAATTGGAATACTGTCATTTAGGACCCTGTGGATATAAGCAGTATATGATGTAAAAAAGATAAAAACTACTTGTTTTCCATATTAATATCTAAGCATATCTAAACTCATTTTATTCTATGTTTAATGACAACCATTACAAATAGCATATGAAAATTTATAATGTTAGTTTATGAAAATGGATTAGCACACGAAAATGGATTTGTATTTCCCATGAAGATCCAATGAGAAGACAGGAGATAGGCCACATAATAAAAGTAATGATAAGATCCAGGAATCAAAAAGAACAGGAACCACCACAAGGAAAAATTAATTCCAAAAATTTTCAATCTCTGGGTCCCATGGCCACCCTTGGTTTGGAATAGGTGGTGCATTCTCCCATGTTCACTCCTCACCCTCCCACTTAGGGACAAAATCCTTGGGACTAAACAGCTAAAGGGAAACGAAAAGCCAACTGTGCAATCAGGTTCCCCAGAGAAACAGAACCAATAGGAGAACACATGGTTTACTGTAAGGAATTGGCTCACTCAATAGTAGGGGCTGGCAAGTTCAAAATCTGTAGGACAGACCAGCAGGCTAGAAACTCAGGCAAGAATTCATGTTGCCATCTTGAGTCCAAAATTTGTGGGGCAGGTCAACAGGCTGGAAACTGAGGAAGGTTTCTATATTATGGTCTTGAAGCATAATTCCTTTTTTATAAAAAAAAAAATTCGTTTTTGCTCTTAAGGACTTCAACTGATTGGAGGGGGCTCACACACATCATCGAAGGTGATCTGCTTTACTTAAAGTCAACTGATCATAGATGTTAACCACATCTACAAACATCTTCACAGCAACAGCCAGATTCATGTTTGATTAACTTACTGAGGACTATAGCCGAGCCAAGTTGACATACAAAATTAACCATCAAGCCAACTTAGGAGAAAGAAGTTTTATGGTTTGTGATAATGATATGCTAGCCCTGGAATTGGGACAGCTATGCTGGTCCTACTACACATAGTTCCTTTTCAGAGTCAACAAGGTCTTTCAATGAAACAATGAACAATGAATTGCTTAGCACATTGCCTGGAATTTAGTAAATCCACAAAAATACGGATCAGTAGTTGACCATTTTAAATTCAAGGCAGCCTTTGAGATAGTCAGGCAATAATATGCCATTGGAAATACATCTCTGGAGCTCGTACTAAGATGTTAATTTAGTCAGACCAGCTTCCTTCAAGATTTGGACTTCCTAATATGGAATATGGAAAAGATAATTATGTTACACTGAGGGAATATTGGCGCAACCTACAGACAGAAGCAGGGACAACATTTTCAGGGCTGGGGATCTGCAGTGAAGTGCACAAGGAAAGAACAGGAATGAAGAGCTATCAGGAAGACTTCATAATCCTCACCTCCTTTCCCACCCCCCTACTATTCATTAGCTCAATGAATGGGACCTAATCTCCCTCAAATCTCTGTGTCTCTATCCCCTCTGCCACTACCGGAATAATTCTTCTAAAATAAAAAGGCCCCCATGTCATTCCTCAGGTTAAAACCCATCAATGACTAATGCATAATTCTCTCCCAAACTTCATGACATTTGAAGCCTATGGCTGTCAGACCCTTGCCTACTTACATGGCTTAATTTACAGCCATTTCTCTCACCTTTTGCATTCTATTCTTACTACATATTGAGCCCACTTTCATTTCTGCAAATATACCTTGTCTCTTTTGTCTCTGGTCCTCTGAATATCCTTGTATTTCTTTCTGGCTATTCCAATGCCCCACTAACGTTAAACTGCTTACAGACAGAAACCATCTCTTCTCTCTGTATCTCTGGTGCCTGGCTCAGCACAAGGAACATACAGGCACATAATAACACCCATCCTTCAGTGTCCAAATTCCTTAAGCTGCATTGAGAACCATATCTATTTCATCTTTACGCCTCTCATAGCATCATTAGCAAAGTACTTTATACTCAGTTCCCTCAATAAATTCTTGCTGAATTCAGGGGAAGTAGTGATAGAACTATAAACCCCTATAATCATTTAAAATAGGGGAATTATATTCCAAGTGTTACAAAGTGGGTATAAATGAACCATATGTGTTGATTATATATGGAGACTGAATATGCTATAAAGTGCACATATGGTAGCAAGAACGCAACTCTACTGTATTACTCAATGTGAGTCGTGTAACACTAATATGCTAGCAATAAATGTTAATTAAACATTCAATTAACAATTTGCTTGTCCTTTTGAAACTTAGAATGGTTTGAAGGGGATTATTTGGGTCTCTTAAAAGCACTTTCCTTGTAAATTTAAATAGGTATTTTTTTCTCTCCATTAATTTCTCTAAAGTGTACAGAGGCCAACAAAATTGTTCTATTGACCTCAAAGTCTGGCTCTTTCACTTTGAGAGGAGGCTTTGCACAGTATTTAGAGGAGCCACACACAATCTACAGTGCTTTCTTTCAGGAGGCTTTGGGTCCTCTGCTCTTCAACCAGAATTCTGGATGTATTCTATACCCCCTAACATGGTTACACACACACACACACACACACACACAGTTCCAAAGCTGCTGTGATGCAGATCACTTATTCAAGTGCATTTGCTTTGGGATGGTTCCAGGTCCACTTTCCTAATATGTTTAGGGACATGTCTTGGGATACTGGAACTGAGCAGATCACCAACAGCTCCTCAACATCCACAGAGACTGTGTAGAACAAGTCTGTAGACTCTGTGAGCTTAGGAATTACTATCTTGTTCATTGTTCTCTCTAGCACCTGGCACTAAGTAGGTGCTCGATAAACATTTGTTCACTGGGAAAAGGGAGAACGGATTTGTAGTACTGGGAGTGTACATACTCCCTAGTAATATTAGTAAGTCTCAAAGATACTTTGAAGAATAAAGGTTATGGTACTTAGTCACAAACAAACAAAACAAAAACTGTGTTTGCGCTAATCCTGGAGTAGAGATTTATCCACAGGAAGTAAGTGAGATCCAAATAACATTCACTATATGACAACAGAATCCTAGTACAGACATGGCACCTAAAATAACTAGGAATGAAAAACCAACTGGTGACAGACACTTTATTGCATCAATTCCAAGATACATACGTTTCTATAATTTAACATCTCCAAAGTAAGAAATCATTTTAAAATTAATGATATTTGTTGAAACCCACAAGATGTGAAGGAATGCAACATTGGTCCTTATTAGCTGAGTATGGCAAGGAAGAAAGCCTTCGAAGAAATTGCTTCAAAGCCAGTGTGCAGGGAAGTAATTTTCCAGGGTTTTTTTTAAGCTGGGCAGAGACCCTCTGACAAAAAGTAACAAAAGTTCTGAGAATGACAAGCAGTTTCAAGCATTCTAACTTGTGAGTTTTCATCAAGCACATGTTTGCCATGAGCAAGAAAAAAGGAGCCCTGCAGTTTTCCTTGGGAAAGACACCAGTCATTTTTCTCAGTAACTTTTTAACTCAGGGAGAGGTGGAATTTTCCAGTTGGGGCAAAGAAGGCTTGGGGAAAGTGTTACAAGATCAGGGAATTCAAGATATATCAGGAAAATACGGTTTTTCACACCTCACTGTCATTCTCAATCAGGTGGAAGTAACCGCAGACGTCATTGCCTACACATAAGCAAATTTGGTCATGGCTGTTCATGTTGTCATTTTAATTGAGTTATGTTAGTACCACAGGTGTTACATTTAATTACCATTTAAAATGTCTTTAAGAATTACATCATGATTCTGCACTGAAATGAAAAGTTCTCTATTCAGAAATGTACAGAAACCATGCAGCAGGGCACAGATTTAAAAGTCCAGAAGCAAATTTCCATCCTAAAAGGAGTGAATGCAATTATTTCTTTTCCTGGGCAGAAATAACAAAGTGATTTATTGGAGCTAAAGAAGAAAGAACGTACAAGAAGATAAAGATGTGTTGTGTTTTTCTTCTGTTGACTATTCCATGCCAAGCAAGAAAGTGCCAGCAACAAGTTTTGCACAACAGGTGTCAGGAGCTTGTGAGAAAATTCCAGAGACTACAGAGGAGCACTTTCTAAAGAAATGCTGCATCCCCAATGCTCTGGATGGCATTGAGGACCATACTGAGTGACAAAACACAGAGACAACTCTGCATTTAAAAGGGATGTAATTTCAATTCCTGAAATTGTTTCAGGAATACGTTAAGAAGTTTGTTTCACCAATTTTAAAATATGCACAAATATGATGAATGGTAAAATAGCTATAAGAAAAAAATGTTTAAAAAGCTATTTCAATCCTAAAAGATAAAGTAGCATGTCACAGTTTAATGGGAAAAGTATGCTTTTCCTTCTTTATGAGTCATAATGTTGTCTTACATTAATAAACTTACGTTCTATTTTATATTAATGCTGGCCAGATCCTGAACTGTCTGGAAAATCTTGGCAGTGGGGTGGGAGAGATAAGTGTTCATTAGAAATACAGAATCCAACCTTGGTGATAAGAAGAAAAAGGATGGAGGAATTAGACAAGACTAAAAGACATTGAAAAGAAATGTTCCATGTGACCTAAAAACAACAAAACTACCATCATTAATATGGTTAAATAAACAGTACAAGCTGGTCCCCAGAGCACTTCCAAGTCTGGAGTGGAATCTTGGAGGTGTTTACTCTTGACTGAAGAGCCAGTCTATTCTAGAGGCCGTCCTCTCCAGTGGAGTTTGGAGACACAGGAGGCAAAGAGGAAAGAAGTGAGCGCACACCTAGGCAGCTGGATTATCTAAATCAGCCCTATTGCCCCTTGCGGTGGTAGAAGTAGCCATATTGCGATTCTTCTCACATTTTAATGGCGTCTGTAGCCGTTCTGTCCTAGTCCTCAGCCCAGGAAGAGTACTGGATTGACGTGAGGGCAGATTGCATCTGACGCTGGCGATGCTACGTGGCAGGGTGAACCATTCATTTTAAAGTGACAGAATAGGTCCACTGCAGGGGTTTTAGATCCCATCCAACACCTACAACAGCATTTCGCTGTGCTACAACATCCACTGAGACTGACTTTCACGGCTCTACATTCTTCATTTCCTTCTGGGTTGCCACACCCTCTGGGAATCAGTCTAGCTCTAAATGACTCAGGCAATGAGGCTTCCATTTCTTCTCCTGGGAAACTAATGTACAGTCTAATAGACTGTTAGGAAATTGTTTTGATGTTCAGCCTACATTTTCTTTTCCCTAATTGCATCCCATTACTACGTTCTAAACTATTTTTCTTTCTCGTTTATACCCTACAGATTCTTGTCTAGGACCATTTCAATTTGGCCAAGCTTTATAAATTGAATTGTTTTTGTTCTTTGTTTCTACTGGAAGTCAAACTTGCTAGTTTCTGGTTTACTTGCTTGTTATTCTGCAAATTCCCTTGCTGCAGGCTGTTACTCAGATAGTCAAAAGACTACCATTTACTATGGATGGTCTGAGCAGACAAGCATAGGAAATAGTATTGCCTTCTTATTTTGAATGCAAAAATTCACTTAACATCATGTTGGCTGTATATTACTATTCCAATTTATTTTTAACCAGACAGCCCACTATCTACATCTTTTCCATCTACATATAGGTTATAAAGTTGAGATTATTCAAATTGTCTTCCCTTCAATTATATTGATTTCTCTTATACAGTTTTTGTCTTGCATTTTATGATTGTTTTGTGTCCCTGCATACATTTTAATAGGTCACAGTTTACTAATAAACACCAACTAAATATATAACTTAGCTTAATTTGTCGTGTACACAGCTTGCAAAGAACAAAAACATACCCTAAAATAAATATCACTAATCTCAAAATTTCTTAGTGCTAAATACTGTTTTCTCTTTTTTTTTGTAATAAATGTATCAAGAATTTATATAACATGTTTTACTGTCTACCCTTTCACATCTGTTACCTTAGTTAACCTGGATCTTAACTATGTGATTGATTGCCAAGATTTCTTTGAGCCCCAAGAGTTGGTAAGCAGCCATGTTGGCATTCACACACACATACAAACACACACAGACACTCCTGGCAACAAATAAAGTGTTCTTTTCACTATATCTCACCTACTAATAATATACCAAATATCATTTATGGGAGACTAAACTTGAACTTTGGGTACTATAAATAAGGGATACAATAAAGTATTCCTAGATTTCACTCATCCTCTAAAATTGAAATAGAAAAAAAAAACTAGTGAAAAAGACTCATCTACTGCAGGAAAAAAACTACCCCAAGGGAAAGTTTGTTATATGCGGTTGATGGAACCACGTTTTCTCCAGAATCTTAGTAAGAAGAGAGGGGACCCTTTTGAAAAATCTGTCACCTAGTAAATAACATTGGAAAGTGTCAAAGATAAATTTGTGTTGGTCACCAAAGGCTGATATCTGGCTAAATCTAGGCAAAGTGCCATATAATAAGTATTTTTCTCTCTGAATATATAACTTTACTTGAAATTTCAACTGCAGTGTTCATACTACAAGGCTTCTCGTCACCCTTTCTCCAGTCTCTCTGATTGCCTTTCTTGCACAGCAGTGGGAAAGAACACTAGAAGCGAGATCCTGTGGGACACATCTCCCAGCATGATCTGGAAGCCTTAAAGCAGCTTCTCACAACCTGATGAAGTACCCGCTCCTTTACTGGAGGACAGGAAATAGAGGAAGCATCTTCATGAGGAGTCATTCAGTTTCAAAAAAGCATTTTCATCTTCTCTCTCTTTCTGTTTCTGCAGATGCTGTTACAATACATCTTGATGGTGACTGACTGCCTCATTCCTGTTTGGGGAACTATCGCTTCTCTCTCTTACTCTCATATATACATATCATGTAATTTTCAGGACTATTTGAAATGTCCTTTAACACCTAAATGTTTCAGTGTGTATTTCCTAAAATTACGGTTAACCTCTTGTATAACCACAGTCCAATTACCAAAATCAGAAAATCAATATTGACATACTAGTATTATATAATCAACTGACCTTACTCTTTTGCCACTTGCTTCAAAACTGTCCTTTAGAGAAAATACTAATACTAATAATTTTGGTGAATAATCCAATCCAGTGGGATTTTTTTTTGTAATTTCAGTTTCTAATTGTTGCTCATAGATAAAATAATAATTGGGTTTTGTATATTGATCTTTCATCCTGCAACCACTCTAAACTCACTCATTAGTTCCAATAGGTTTTTTTGGTAAACTCCATCATACTTTTTACATAGATAATCATTTTATCTTTGAATAAAAACAGTTTTGGTTATTCCTTCTCAAATTGGATGATTTTTATTTCTTTTTCTTATGTTATTGCACTGACTAGACCTTTCATTACAATGTTGAACACAAGTGTTGAGAACACACATCCTTGTCTTGTCCTAGCTCCTAGGGGCAAAGCATTCAGTCTTTCACCATTAGGTTTGATGTTAGCTGTAGTTTTGCTGCAGACACTGTTTTTCAGGATGTGGAATTTCCCATCTACAGTGGGTTGAATGGTGGCCCCCTAAAACATATTGCTCATGTTCCAATCCTCAGAACCTGTGAATGCTAACCTATTTGGAAAAAAAGGTCTTTGCTGATGTAACGAAGTTAAGGCTCTTGAGATAAAAGCATTATTGAATACCCAAGTGGGACCTAAATTCCACGACGAGTGTTTTATAAGAGACAGAAGAGGAAAGACAGAGACACCGAGGAGAAGGTGATGTGAAGATGGAGGCAGAGACTGAAGTCATGAACCAAATGAAGGGATGTTGAAAGAGGCAGGGAAGCATTCTCCCCGGGAGCCTCCACAGAGAGTGCAGCCCTGCTGACACCTTGATTGTAGACTTCTGACCTCCAGAGCGGGGAGATGGTAAAATTCTCTTGCTTTAAGTGGCTCAGTTTGTGACGATTTGTTACAGCAGTCACAGGAAACTAGCACACCTTTCACACCTACTTTGCTGAGTGTTTTTTTTAATCAGGAATAAATACTGAATTTATCAAAAGTGTTTTTTCCTCCATCTGCTTGTCTTTTTTTCCCCAATGGTGCAATGCATTGATTGATTTTCAAATGTTAAACCAAGCTTTTTATTCCTGGGATAAAGCTCACTTGATCATGATGTATTACCCTTTTCCTGTCCTGTTGAATTCACTTTGCTAAAATTTCATTCAGCATTTTTGCATCTGTGTTTATAAGGGATATTGGTCTGTGGTCTTCTTGTGCTCACTTTGGTTTTAGAATCAGGGTAATGCTGGCTTCATAGAACGAGTTTGAAGTATTCCCTCGTTTTAATATCTGAAAGAGTGTATATAGAATTGATATTATTTTTTCCCCAAATGTTTGGTAGAATTCACTAGTGAAGGCATCCGGGCTTTGCATTTTCTCTGTGGAAAGATTTTTAACGAAAAATTAAATGTTTAAAATAGATGTAGAGCTATTCACATTAGCTATTTCTTCTTGAGTGAGCTTTGGTAGTTTTTGTCTTTCAAAAAATTTTTCTATTTCATCTGAATTGTTAAGTTTACTGCCAAAAAGTTTTCCATATTATTTCTGTTATTATCCCTTTAATATATGTAGAATCTGTAAGAATGTTACCTCTCTCACTGCTGTAATCAGCAATTTGTAACTTCTCCCTTTTTCGCTTGATTAATCTGGCTAAAAGTTTATCAGTTTTATTGACTTTATCAAAACAACAGATACTGGTTCCATTGATTTTCTCTATGATTTTTCTGTTTTCTGTTTCACTAATTTCCACTCAAAGCTTTATCATTTGCTTTTTTTACATATTTCAGATATAATTTGCCCTGATTTTCCAGCTTCTTTAGGTAGAAGCTGAGTCATTGACTTGAGACTTTTCTTCTTTTCAAATGCAGGTATTGAGTGCTTTAAATTTCCCCAAGCACTTCTTTAGCAGCATGCCACAAATTTCAATATGTTGTGTTTTCATTTTCTTTTTTTTTTTTTAATTTGTTCTTTGGAGAGGTTTATTATGCAGCGGTAGACAACTGAAACACTGTTGAATGAATTTTTTTTTTTTAAGATTTTATTTTTTCCTTTTTCTCCCCAAAGCCCCCCCGGTACATAGTTGTATATTCTTCGTTGCGGGTCCTTCTAGTTGTGCTATGTGGGACACTGCCTCAGCGTGGTTTGATGAGCAGTGCCACGTCCGTGCCCAGGATTCAAACCAACGAAACACTGGGCCGCCTGCAGTGGAGCGCGTGAATTTAACCACTCGGCCATGGGGCCAGCCCCGTGTTTTCATTTTCATTCAGCTCAAAATAGTTCCAAATTTACCTTTTGATTTCTTCTTTGACCCATGGATTATTCAGAAGTGCGTTATTTCATTTGCAAATATTTGGGGAATTTTCTAGAGATCTTTCCTTTATTTATTTCTTATTTAACTTCATTTTGCTTAGAGAATTTATGGCTTGAATTATTTTAAATTTATTAAGACATTTCATGGCCCAAAATATGATCTATCTTTGCAAATGTTCTATGTGCACTTGAAAAGAATGTATATTCTACTTTTGTTAGCTGGAGTATTTCACAATGTCAAATAAGTCAAGTTGGTTGCTGGTGTAATTCAAATATTCTATATTCTTACTGATTTTCGGTTTACTTGTTCTATCGATTTTTAGAGGGTTTAGTATCGAAATCTCTAACTAATATTGTGAATTATTGTATTTCTGTTAGTTTTTTAATTCTACCAGTTTTTTCTGTTACTAAGTGCATAAATATTTAGAATTCATATTGATAATAAGCTGATGCCAAGCTTGATCAATATAATTTTTCTTTCATAAAAACAATTATTCTGTTTCAACTTTTCATTTTAAAATTTTTGAGCATACCCAAAAGTGGAGAGAAAATGAACACTTGTGTACCCATCTCTCAGCTTCCATAACTCTCAGCATTTCTCCTATTTGTTGCAATACCCCAAGTGCCATCTCTTTTCTTTTTCTTGAGTATTTTAAAGCCACTCCAAAACATCATGTTGTTTCACACCAAAATACTGAGGTATACTTCACAGTGGAGGATATATTCTTGTATAACTTCAATATTTTTGTCACTCAGAATTCTCTAACAGAAATTCCATAATGTCGCCTAAATCCCAATTCATACTCAAATTTCCCTAATTGTTAAAAAAAATACATGCATGTATAAACAAAAAACCCACAGATTTGCATTTATATATATAAATATCATATATAATATATTTCATTATAATTATGATAACATATATACACACACATACATATATATGTTGGTTTGGGGGCTTTTTTTGGGAGGGAGGGCTTTTTGTGTGCATGCATGTATATGAATCAGGATCCAAACTAGATCTTCTCAATGTATTTGGTTTTATTTCATACAAGTGAGGTGGTCATGTAATCTATAATCCTACCCCAAATACTTCTGGGAGTAAAAGTAAAGAGAGGTATTAATAATAATTACACTGGGATAACAGGAGTAAACCATGACTGTCCCAGCCAACTAGAACATATGCTCACCCTGCTCTTGAGTCTTTTCAAAGTTCTTTTTAATCCAGAGCTACACCACATTTTCTTCTGGTGAGGAAGATTGTCCCTGAGCTAACATCTGTTGCCAATCTTCTACTTTTTCCTTGAGGAAGATCGTCCGTAAGCTAACATCTGTGCCAATCTTTCTCCATTTTGTGTGTGGGACGCTGCCACAGCATGGCTTGGCGAGCAGTGCATAGGTTCACACCTGGGATCCGAACCCGTCAACCCTGGGCTACTGAAGCAGAATGCACAAACTTAACCCCTATGCCACTGGGCCAGCCCCCACAACCATCTATTTTTTAGTGTCATTGGAAAAATTGGGCCAGTTATTTTTATTCTATTATATCGCATAGCTTATTTTTTTACAGAATTTTCCCATCCTGGATTTGGTTGATTGCTTCCTGTTGATGTCATTTAACTTGTTCCTCCTTCCCTTCTGCTTCTATTAGACTGAAAAGTAGATGTAAAGATTAGATTTCAGTTCTGTGTGTGTGTGTATGTGTGTGTAATAAGAAAACTTCATACGTGGTGCTGTGTTCTTCATATTGCATCATACAAGGAGGCACATGATGTCTAGCATTTCACTTTTAGTGAAAATAAAATTCATCAGTGGTGACAGCTTGATATCTTCATTGAAAAGTTCCCCATCAACTTTCACCTGATAGCTTTATCATCTATTAATGACCACTGTTTGAATCATTTATTTCATTAGAGATCACAAAATTGTTATTGTTCTAATTCTATTATTCTTTCTGCACAGATTAGCTGGAAAGCTTATGCATTCAAGAATTTATCTACTAAGGCTATTTAGCTACTCTGAAATATAGGTTTTACAGTAAAGGTAGGATAACAGCTTACTTTTTTTTTAATGATCAATTTTCAGGATAGAAAGTGGGTGTTCTGGCCACTTCCAATAAGGGACAATGATTTTTATCTCTCTGGTTTTTGTTGCTTTGTTTTAGTATCATTATTAATTGGGACTTTTTATATACTCAATATATTTTAAATAGCTTGCAGACATTATTCATTTTGATGTATATTTCTATCCATCCCTTTTCATCGTTAATATTTATTAATCATTTGTTTGTTTGTCTCTTGTTAAAGCAATAAAATTGCATGTTACTTTGCTGGCCAATCTAAAATTCTGTTTTCAATAAGTGAGTTCATCAATTTGAATTTATCGATAAGATACATATACATATATATATTCTATCTTCCATATGTATAAATTTCTTTTAAAATGTTTTTATCTCATTTTGTTCTTTTTATTATTGTTCATTAAATTTACATTTTTCTATTCTATATCATATTTTCTATACTACTCTTTTTTGTGTTCAACTGTATGTTCTATATTTCTTCTATTTTAATGTCCATTTCTAAAATGTCTTTCTTTTACATTTTTCTAGTTCATTACTAATTCCTATCTGCTCTCTTTTCAGATTCTATTATTGTCTAGCTACCTCACTTCAAAGCTGTAATATTACTGATTTATGCTTTTCTTGCAAAGCTTTGATCATTTTCTTAATTTTCTAGACTCTTTAAAAATCTGAGATTAGAGTTTTGTCTTCTTTGTGGCTACATGTTTCTAGCGGTTCTCATTATCTGTTGGGACATTAGTTTATCTGTATATTGTCCTGCAATTTATTTATATGGGTTTGATTGTAAATAATTTTTTTTCTGTGCTTAAAAGAAGTCGGTGTTTTTAACAATTAGGAGAATGTTCCTCCATAGGGAGCAGACCAAAGCCTGAGTAGCTTTCACAAATTCATGGCTCAAGAGCTCCTTTCCCTGTTGTTCCCATGATATAGTCAGAAATATCGCTCCTTTTTGCTTCCATTTCTGTGTTTGGAGGCTAAGCTGGTTTCAGAAAACTGTCCTGACTCTATCTCTGAGAGGTCCAGAGCTTTATGGCCTTCCACATCAGTGTTCTCACATTCAAAACTTCTATTTGGTGGTTACGGTATATCCCAAGGTCTTTCTCTTCTGGTCCCTTCCCCAAGGTTACAATTTGCTCAGTTTGAATCCTGTTCTCAATATCTTTTCTTCAGTTTCTTCCGTACCCTTCTAAAAGGGAGCATTTGTTGAATACTTTTGAGATTCTTCAGGGTTTAGGCTGTGTCACTTTTATATGAGATTATAAGAAAGCGCCCAGTGATTCCTTACAGCTTTCCCCTTGTCTGCAGTTTAGAGTCCACGTAAAATTTCTGTGTTTCATTGGTTCTTCTTTCTCTGCCCGGCTTCCTGTGTGGAGCGTTAGCTACACTCACTATATTCTGAGGTTTGCTGGAATTCCCATCATCCAGCTTTGTTGAAAACACCATGCATCAGTTTTCACCTTTACCAACCTAGTTAATTTGACTAGTTTCTATAAAAGGATTAATTTTTTTTGAATGTCACTACTGTCATATTCCTTCTGTCAGTCAATTTATGTTTCTTAATTTAAATAATGTGGTTGGTCCATAAAAGAAAAAGTATAATGTCCAAGAATTTGATGATGAAGTCAGAAAACCATACCTTCTGAATTGAAAATTAATAAAAATAAATTCATAATATTGAAGATTAGTTGTTTAATTCAATCAAAGTAAAATTTGTTAATGCATATATATATGAGTTAATGGAAAACAAAATTTCCATAAGACATAGTCCCACCTTTCAAGTTGTTTATATTTTAAGGAGGAGTAATAATAATATACAAAAATAACTACTAGACAAGCCATGATACGTTATTAAAGATAATTCTTAATTATCTTTTAATTAATTATTAATTAATATTTTATGTAGGAGAGAATTATTCTGATCAGAGGAAGAAAGAAAGCTTCATGGAGTACGTAGCATTTCAATATTATCTTGAAAATAAGTGGAATGCCCAAATTTATGGTTTTTGAGGCTGTGAGAATAGGAATGCCAAGAATGAGCAAAGGCTAAGAGGTGACAAAATATAAGATGATTGGAATTCTTGAGTAGCAGCTATAAGTAGACATAACCTGTTCAGAGACAAAGCCCTTTTGAAAGTGTTACTCGTGGTAGTTCAGACCAAGATACCTTCGGAAAAGATACCTTCATTTATATTGTAGGAGAATACCGATTTGTCCAAGTCTTATTTGATTGAACAACCGTCAGTTAGAGGGGGTGTAAATATATTATTGGGTACTGAGAAAACTGTTACAAAGTTAATTGAGATGTGTTTTTTAGCTTAGAGATGAAAAAAGGAAATCATTGTGAATTTCAGAGCTGTCATCAGTCACTCTTTTTCTGTATCTCTTTCCGAGGAGGAAACTGACCAAGTAAGCAGTTACCATCAATTTGAAATAGCATTTATTCATTAAATAAATATTTATTTAACACTTACAGTTTTTAAGCAACTTACTATGTAGCTTATATTTTTCCTCAAAAAGAGAAATTTGCAAACTTTCTCCTCTTCCAGCTCTTAAAACAGTGGTTCTTAACCTTAGAACAACCATGAGAACAACCAGGAATCTTAAAACAAAATGCTGATGCATAGGACCCCTCTCTACCAGTTAAATGAGAACGTTCAAGGGTGGTGGTCCAGGTTTGGATGTTTTATAAAGTCTCCCAAGATAATACTAATAGGAAACCAGGGTTGAGAGTTACTGTCTTAAAGGATAGAGACAGGAGGAAGGGGAAGTGTTCTAGTCCGTGCATGTGATTAATTTGGGGTAGCTTTTATCACTGTTGGTATTTGTGCTACTTTTCTTTAGATACCCCTCTTCTTCAAACAAAAATGGCCCACATTTCTGAAACAGCTAGCATGATTTAAAAGTGCAATCCACAGCCGTGGAACAGGATAAAGATCACTGGCTCCGCCTTTGATCAAAAAAAAAATTTGACTGATTAACAAAGCTGAATAAAGCCTAGCTTTATAACACAGTGCTAATGAGCCCATGGTCACAAAGTTTACACAGGACCATTGACTTCATTCCATCCCATGGCCACAGAATTTTCCCCAATACTCAAAACGTTTCCGCTTGGCCATAAAGAATTCTGGGTAATGACCAGGAACAGACAACTGCAAATCCATCAACTTTTCCTGAAAGCATGCTCACTTATGGGTCAGGAACAATGCAAACTGAACAGATGCTAATCAGATAAGGTGGAGTCAGCTCCAAAGAGATTCATTCTGAGAAAGGATCAAGTACAAATAGTCTCTAAATCAGCCCAGGTACTTAGAAGTTCAATTCCTCTGTACCTTCCTACCCAAAGCATCATGCTCCAATCAGCAGCATTGACTTCACCCAGAAATTGGTTAGAAATGCAGAATCTCAGATCCCATTCCAGACTTACTGAGCCAGAATCCGACTTTAGCAGGAACCCCTGGTGATTTGCACACACATTAAAGTTTAAGAAGCAGTGGGCTAGACCCATAAATTTGCAGCAACTCTAATATCTATAACATCATCTCCAAAACCATTATATTGCTTTAACAACAGAAAATAAATATCTTCCTAGAACAACACAGTCAACATTCCTCACTAGATAAGAGTATGATACGTTCTATGAAAAATTAATAAAATTAAAAATGGATTACTATTTTTTTATTCATTATCCTCCTTCTGTTAGCCCTATCTCTTGCACTGTGGATGTGTGTTCCAATCGTTATTTAGCATCTGCCTTCCTTTGGCTCTATGTTGAAGGCAAAGAATTTTTTAATCTCAATTCTGTTTTCTGTTAATACCGCAAGACTTAGGAAAACAATTGTCAAATGGCTTAGTTTAATCTATTACTTAATTCCCTCAGTATCTAGACAGATTGTAGAGCCACTCCAGTGATAACTATATTTCACTTCATACACAGAGTTATCTAGTAAGCCATCTGTGTGATTTGCCTTAACTGAAGAGGCCCCAATTGCTTCCTTTTTCCTTCATTCATACTAGTTTTCTTATTAAATTTTTTTTAAAAAAGACACTGTATCTCCAATATTTTATTTCCTACTTCAAAAAGGATTATATATTGTACTTTCAGAAACTACTTTCTGGCATACTCATGTAAAAAACTAAAATAACACCTTACAGAGCGATATCAACAGCTTCTTTCCCGGGGCCAGCAATGACAAGATTTTTGAAAATTGATTAACTCTTGTGCCATCAGATTAGATGATGATGCAAAAAGAGAAGAGCTCTGTTTTTACACTTTGTTTTAATTGAGACATAATTGACATACAACACTATATCTATTTCATGTGTACAACATAATGATTTGATATTTGTATATTTTGCTAAATGATCACCACAGTAAGTCAAGTTAACATGTGTTGCCATGCATAGTTACAGAATTTTTTTTCTCGTGGTGAGAACTTTTAAAATCTACTCTCCTAGCAACTTTCAAATACGGAATACAGTATTATTAACTATGCTCATCTTGCTGTACATTACATCCCCGGGACTTATCTATTTTATAACCAGAAGTTTCTACCTTTTAACTCCCTTCACCCATTTAGCCCTCCCTCCACTCCCTGCCTCTGGCAACCACCGATCCGTTCTCTATATCTACGAGGGTGGGTTTTTTTTTTTCCAGATTCCACATAGAAGTGAGATCATCTGGTATTTTTCTTTCTCTGGCTGAGTTATTTCACTTAGCATAATGCCCTCAAGATCCATCCATGTTTTTGCAAATGGCAAGATTTCATTCTTTTTATGGCTGAGTAACATTCTACTGTGTATATATACCATATTTTCTTTATCCATTCATTCATCCATGGTAATCTAGGTTGTTTCCATATCTTGGCTATTGTAAATAATGCTGTATGAAATGAGGGGGCATATACGTTTTTGAGTTAGTGCTTTCATTTTCTTCAGATAAATACCCAGAGGTGGGATAGCTGGATCATATGGTAGTTCTATTTTTAATTTTTTGAGGAACCTCCATACTGTTTTCCATAGTAGCTGCACCTATTTACATTCCACCAACAGTGTAAACAGGTTCCCTTTTCTCTACATCCTCACCAATATTTGTTATTTCTCATCTTTTTTATAATAACCATTCTAACACGTGTGAGGTGATATCCCATTGTGGCTTTGATTTGCATTTTCCTGATCATTAGTGATGTTGAGCATCTTTTTCATGTACCTGTTGGTCATTAGTATGTTTTCTTTGGAAAAGTGTCTATTCAGATCATCTGTCCATTTTTAATCGGATTGTTTGCTTTTGTTTTTACACTTTTCTACATGTTAGTTCATGCTCTATCATAGCAAGCTCTCAGAACATCATTGATGTCTTCTCTCCCGTGCTTGTTAATGGGCATGTTTAGCCTGTGGCTCACCCCCACAGCACAATAGTGTCTGTCGCTGCTAGCATTTTAGCCTGGACAGCGTCTAGAACTCATCCCTATTTTATTGTTTGAACATTTTTATATATTTGTATAACAATCAGGTATATTCATTCTCTCTCTTTCTCTCAATTCTCTCCCCTCTCTCTCAATTTGTTTTTCTTTGTTTTGTTTTGGCTAACTATTTTTGCACCATTGGGACTTGAAGGTTGGGTAGTAATCAGCTGGATGAAAAGGTGAGAAAAAGGCATTTCAGGACAGGGTTTACCAATGATCTCCTTATTGTAAAACCTTGTGGTCAATTCTCAGTTCTCATTGCACACTCTTCCAGCAGCATTGAATGCATCTTACAATTTCCCTCTTTCTGAAACACCTTCTTCATTTTTATGATGCTCTGTCTCAGGCCTCTTCCTTCCTCACTTGTTACTTCTTCTGCTGCCATAACTAATTTCTCCTCCTCTCCTGTACCATGACATTTTGGAGTGCCCTAAGGTCTTAGTCATCTGATCTACTCCCTTCTCTATCAGTATTTACTCTCTAGGGGGAGCTCATCTACCTTCATGCTCTAAATGCCATCAACATGCAGAAGACTCCCAATATTATATTTTTAGCCATCACTGCTCCCCTGAATCTGAGCTTATATACTCAATTGCCAATTCAACCTCTCTCCTTTATGTCTGATAGTTGTCTCAAAATGAACACAGCCAAAGTCAAACTTTTTTACCCCTACACACACATACCTGCTCTCGTCCTAGTCTTCCTTATCACTGTAAGTGTAAACTCCATGCTTACAAAAATCTTGGAGCTATCCTTGACTCCTCTTGTTCACAACCTACATCCAACCCCAGTCCTGTCAGATCTACTTTTGAAATTTATAAGGAAACCTCATCACTTCTTCCACTTAACAGCTACCACTCCTGCTCAAGCTACTAGTATTTCCCACCAGGTCTATTGCCAGAGCTCTCTATATGTTCTCCCTGCTTCTAGCCTGGGTTCCTTAATTCTAATCTCATCACATCAGAGATTTCCTCTTACAGCACAAGCTGTATCTTGTCATTCCTCTTTCCTATCTCACACAGAGTAAATGCAAAGTCCTTATGATAGTCTAAAGTCCTTCCCCAGTAAAGGCCTTACCAGCTTTGCAACTTCACACCATATCATTGTGTGGCCCCCTCAATCCCAACCAGCCCCAGGGCCTCCTTGCTGTTCCTCTGACATTGCCAGGAAAGCTCCAGTCTCAGTACCTAATCACTTGCTGCTCTCTCTGCTTGAATGATCTCGGCTTACTCTCTCACTTCAGTCAGATCGCCGTTCAAACATCATCATTTCAGAGAGAACTACTTTGACCAACTCCCCCTCTCTTACCACCAGTCCATCTGCATCCTCCTACCCTGATTTGTTTATCTTCTTAGCCTGTATGATTACTTACATATTTTGTCTGCAACTGCTTATTGTCCATTTTTCCAACAGAATGCAAGGCAGAGGTCTCGTTCACTACTGTATCCCCAGTGCCTAGCATCTTAGAATCGTAGATACTCGGTACATGCAGTATGAAGGAAAACCTGAATGGATAAATGCAGAAAGTCCACTACTTTCTGAGGGGCATGAATAGTCTGTGACATACGTGAATAGTGTACAAAGCTGGCTATGACTTCTGCAAACATGAGCTGTGGTCATGGGCTTCTTCTCTGAAAATGCAATTCAGTAACGTTGGAATTATATTTTTTAAATTTATAGGGGCCAGCCCTGGTGGCTTAGTGGTTAAGTTCAGTGCACTCTGCTTTGGCAGCCTGGGTTTGGTTCTCAGGCGTGGACCTACAGCACTCTGTTAGCGCCCATGTTGTGCTGGTGGCCCACATACTAAAAAGTAGAGGAAGATTGGCACAGACGTTAGCTCAGGGCAAATCTTCCTCAGAAAAAACAAAAAAATTTATAAAGAGTGATATCCAAGTGTAGATTAAAACAACTTTAGAGACCACTGATTACATAAACATCTGTTAAGTTTGTTCTTTGTGTCAAGCACCAATGTTAAATTAAACACTATCACTATAATCAGGGAACCTGACATCATCTGACAACAAATTTGGGTTGATATTTAGTAATTTGAAGGCTACCTAGAACAATGTAAAGAGTCTATATATGGCCTTACTGTATAACTCTTCTCCTAGCCTGGTTGAATACTGCTCTACTCTATCCCCACAAGTGTTGAGAGGTGAGTAGAGTGTGGTAAAAAGGTCAAAGCTGGAGGCCAGGCTGGAGTCTTCTGTAAAGAGGCGACTTCCAGCCTGGGAGTTATTTCCCTGCAACAGTTTTAGACCAAAAGGCAGTGCTCTGAAGGTTGACAGCACTCGTCATCAGTATCATTTCTTTAACAACACAGTAGCCCCTCTGCCACCGTTGTCTTTTTATGTATCTGTGTTGTATCCCATTATACTGCATGCTTTTGGAGAGCAGGTGGCAAGCAGAGTAAATATATAATCTAGCTCTCAGTATATTCTTGTTGCTTGATTGAATTAGGGACTGGGAAAAATAATGCAATAAGCTAGTACAGCCATAAACAACATTCTGAGTTAATAATCATCATCAGACATAAAACTTCCTCCTATTATTTAGAGTCTCTCATGAGCTTCTTTTCCCATGGGAGTGAAAATCTTTATAGATTTGAAAAGCCAGAGAAAACTGAACTAGAATTCTTAACTTTTTTTCAATCCAAATATTAAAATAAGCCAAGAACATGCATCTGTCAAAATGACAGGTTGGATATGGACTTCAAATAATACTGTGTTCTCATCTTTTTTTCTAACATCATCCTCCCACTTCAGACTTTCAGTGAACCGAAGTCTCGGATGCAAAGTAGCTCATTCATATTTTAATTCAGCTAAAGAGAATATGAACTTAATCTAAAACTTCCCATATAGTTGTGTTATGAATTTATAACAGCAGCTCCATAATTTATAGGTTGATGAGACATATTTCCAAAACAACCCGGTATGACTAATGAAACAGTGTGTCACAGTTCAGCAGCTGAATAGGTAATACAGCTACAGGCCTTGATTTCTAAATCACTGAACTCATCATGAGTAGACAGGAGAGCCTGCATCTCTCTGTGATAAAAATAAAGAAGGAACATGTGACACGAACTCCAATGGCCTTTGGGTTGAATACCATGCACCAAATGCCCACTCACATTTGAAAAGGGGTATGAGAAACCATTTCTGAATTCTCTATTTGGCAAATATTACCAGGAGGAGATTCATCAATTCAAATAAAAATAATGATGATAATAATAACAGCTGTCATCGATTGAGCATTTACTAGGTACCAGGCACTATTAAGAGCATTAACATAAATATGCTAGAATGATCAAAATCTAACAAGATATTACTACCTCCTAGCTCCACTTTAGACATGAGGAAACTTCCAGCTTTTCATCCAACTGACCTCCTAGTTTAACAGTTCTTCCATTCACACACATTCATGAGTTTATCTTTGGCCCTATTCCTATAATTAGATAATGACTTTTTTTTCTAACCTTACAAAATTTTCTGATTTCTGGCTCTGGTTCTTACTTTTCCGCTTGTCTCCTGGCAACCTTTATTGCCTCCCAAGCTCTATTAGGATCGTAAATATATTACACTTGAGGACCCACCAGTAACTTAATCTTGCAACTGAGAATTCTCAAGCTAACCCCAGTTGGAAGAATGGGGATTTTTTAGTCTAAAATGAGGAGACAGATAAATTAAGAGCTCTTCCAATTAAGACACATATCATAACACATGAACAGAGCATATGCTCTCTGCTCCCAAAGCCAGTCCTCATCCTCAGGTCCAAACCCATGTAGACAAACACACAGACACACGGACCTATCAAGCAAACACTGTGAATAACACTGAAGAGAGAAATAAATCTTAGAATTAATTTGTGGTCCCATTTAGATCATATGTAGGAAAGATCACTTGATAAATAAAGGTAAAATCTGTCACTAGGTAAATCAAATAATTTAACCCACTTTGATAGAGGCTTTATAAGGCCTCTACCAAGAATAATATTCTAACAATGTTTCAAGCTCCCTACCTTTGTGCTGGTCAGCATCTGAGGATGCTCGTGAGAGAACTAGATTCCCGAAGCATGTCCTGTAGAATCTGACGCTATAATTGCACAGATAGGAACAGCTATTTAATCAGTAAGAGAATAAGCGTTTCTTACAGAATAACTCCTCTTGCTTACACCTGGAAAATGATTGTTCATTTGAGAGGCAATCTAAAAAGCCCCTTTTCCTAGAGAGTTGACCTTTGTTTAGAAAGAAATGTGTATTGCTATATAAAGGAACTACAAATCCTAAATCATTTTTTATTAATAATGATTCTTATTAAATTACTTTTCCCCAAACCCCCAAATGCAGGGTCATCACAGTCAAGTCCACAGAAACAGAGTTCAGAAAGCAGATTATATACCTAGAGAAGACATGTTAAATATGCATAAATCACAAGATGTTCATAACAGGAAAGAATTAAAATAGGAGTATTGAGCTAAAAAATAGACTTAGCAGATGTCTGTTTTCCATAACCAATTAACAGTTTTATAAGCTAGTGGAGAGGTTAAAAGACTCATAGTCATAGGTTGTTTATAATAATTCAGCCTTAAATGATAAAAGGAGAAAATGAAAAGGAAAATTGAATAGTCTGTCTTTCAAATTTTATGGCCATGACTTGAAAATTCTTGTAATGAGATTAAAATTTAAAAGTGCTAAATTTACTGGATAGCAAAGAGTTTTTCTAAAGGAAATAATAATAATAGTAAAAGCCCATGGGTCAGGCACTATGCTTGACTCATAGCATCATTTCTCTACTAAATAATCTCCAGTGGCTTTCTAATCAAATTACTCTATTAAATTCAGAATCCAAGCATTCAGCATAGTCTAGCAAAGAGTGTCCTTGTATTTCCTGAACTCAAATCTCATTGCTCTCTGCTTCTTTAAAGCCCTGGATCCTCCAGTCAAACTCATCTGCACATCCCATCCCAACCCTTATATGTGCCTTTCCTCTCAGTGTTGGCCCTTCCTCCTTCTCTTCAAAGGTGTTGGTAACGCACATTGAAGTATATGGTAGCAGGAAGCATCCCTAACGAACCTCATGGCACAACAATCACTACTCTACCCAGTGTCCCTTTGGCATGGCAGCATTTATGCACCCAATTTGTCATATATTGCAATTTATGCAATGATTTTGACTTATTTCCAATGTGAAAACAACTTTTGCTCAGCAGACCAGACTTTCAAACATTTTGACCATGACCCACAGCCCAAATTGAGAAATACATTTAAAACTGTGAGGGGCCGGCCCCGTGGCTGAGTGGTTAAGTTTGTGCGCTCCGCTTCAGCGGCCCTGGGTTCACCGGTTCGGATTCTGGGTGCAGACCTACCCATGGCTCATCAAGCCACACTGCGGCAGCATCCCACATAGGAAAACTGGAATGACCTACAACTAGGATATACAAATATGTACTGGGGCTTTGGGGAGAAAAAACAAAAAAGAGGAAGATTGGCAACAGATGTTAGCTCAGGGCCATACTTCCTCACCAAAAAAAAAAAAAATTTAAACCTGTGAACCAATATACAGCTTTGTATGTTAGCATGTTGAAAAGTAGTATCTATCTATATATGTGTACCACAGTTTGAAAAAAATGCTGCTCTAGACCACATCAGCACCAAGTCATAGATACTACTATGTTGCAGATAAAAATCAAGGAATAGGAACCAGATGAGTTGCAGCACAGTCAGAAAGCCTGAGTTCTAACCGAGACAATGATTTTTCCAGCAGAGAGACTGAGTTTCACATGTGCTAGAACTCGAGGAGAAAGTTTGAAACAGGAGAAAAGAAGACAGCTGCACTCACATAGATGACAGGGCCAATGTATGTGGTGGGTTAGGAACCAAGTAAACAGTCAGACAAAAAATGCTTAAGCAAAATTAAGCTCAACTAATAAATCCTTCACATAATAGGAAACTGAGATGCCAGATTTCATAGCTTGTAGAAAAGCTAGGTATTTAGGTGGGCAAAGGGGAATTTAGGTGTACGGTACTAAAAGTACAGGAAAATTGGCTTCTGACCTATAAGGGCAGATTTCAAGATATGCGACCGTTACAGCTGCCCAGGGCACTGTGCTCAGAACTATGCTTGGTTCAATGCTCTGCTGTCAGTGTCTTGAAAATCTCAATAATCTTACATGTGAACTTGTATTTTGTAAGGGAAGTCCAACGGGACAATGGAACATGCATGTGAAGAGGGAAGATGCATACGTGCAATATGCTTATCCACGGTTTGTTGTTGATTTGTTTGCAGACAATGTCCCTGATGCCTCCATGCACACAGAATTCACGTGGCCTCACTATGTGTGAGAGTTCAGCGAGACTCAAAGCAAGTATAAGGTAAGCATTTTCCATCTACAACTGAATAAGCAGGGGCATGGACAGTCCCGAGGGACCAGGTATTCCATCTTAACCAGAACTTGCTTCAAATGCAGAAAGAAAGCGATGGAGTTCTAAGAGCACAAATGACAAGGGAACACAATCAGATCCCTTCCTACTCATGTTATTTACCTGTATTAGCTAACCAATTACATAACAACTGACATTCTATCAACATTCTACATTTGGCTTACTGGTGAGCAAGGAAGGACTGAAAGGAAAAGGAACTATGGCTTGCTCTATCTTTCTCTTTCCTTCTCTGTCATTTGCCAATATTCATCAGGGATATTGGTCTAGAAGAATAAAAGAGCTTTATGAACAATTGCACACCAACAAATCAGATAATCTAGATAAAATGGATAAATTCCTAAACACATACCACGTATCAAAGCTGAATCATGTACAAATAGAAAATCTGAATGGACCTATATCTAGTAAGGAGATTAAACCAGTAATCCAAACTCTCCCAACAAAGAAAAGCCTGGCACCAGAAGCCTTCTCTAGTGACTTCTTCAAGCAGAAATAACACCAATCCTCCTCAAACTCTTTCTAAAAATTGAAGAGAAAGGAACAGTTCCAAATCCATTCCATGAGGCCAGTGTTACTCTGATACCAAAACCAAGGGCACTTCAAGAAAAGAAAATGGCAGGCCAACATCCCTGAGGAGGCCTAGGGGAGAATCAGGATTTTCACCATCACCCAGGGGAAACAAGGCCACCCTTCATCCTCCTCCCCTCCCTGCAATGCTGTGTCAGCAGAGGCCCTTGGGGGAGCAGCAATGAGGCACTCCTATGTCTCCAAGCCAGGGAGGTATCAGTGGAGGCCAGTGGAGAGCCAGGACCCCCACCTCTACTCAGCAATAATGAGGACTCCCCCCAGCAGAGGACAAGTGGGGAACATGGACTTCTGTGCCCGCCTGGCAATAACTGCAGTAGTGTATACTCTCTTCCCCTGACAGACACAGTTAGAGGAAGGCAGCTAAAACAGAAGGCCAAATAGGAACCAGCATCTCATAACAAAACAAGAAATGTCCAGTCAAAATCAAAGTCTCTGCTCATGCCCCAAATCAGGAAGATCTCAAGATGAATAGGAAAATACAATCACAGCTGCCAACACAAATGACAGATGTCAGAATTATTTGGCAAAGAATTAAAAGCATCCATCATAAAAATGCTTCAATAGCAACTATGAATATGCTTGAAGTAAGTAAAAAAATTCAAAGTCTCACCAACGAAATAGAAAGTCTCAGCAAACAGAAGACATAACAAAGAATTCAAAGGAAATTTCAGACTTGAAACGTATATAACTCAATACAAATTCAATGGACGAGCTTGCAGCAGAATGGAGGGCACAGACAAGAGAATTCTAAACTTGGAGATAGAGAAATTAGCCAATCAGGACAACAAAGAGAAAATAGACTGAAAAAAAAAGAATAGAACCTCAGGGGTCTGGGTTATCAAAATTCCAGAAGGAGAGAAGAAAGGTGGCAGAGCCAAAAAATTATTAAATAAATAATTACTGAAAACACTTCAAATTTGGCAAAAGACATAAACCTAGAGATTCAAGAAGCTGAGCAAATAACAAACAGGAAAAAAACAAAGAAATTCACCTTAAGATAAATCCTAGTTAAACTTCTGACAACTAAAGACAAAGACAAACATTTGGAAGCAATGAGAGAGTACCTGACCTCTAGTGGGAAACAGTCTGAATGACAAGGGAGCTCTCACCAGAAACCATGGAGGTCAGGAAAAGTGGAGCAAGGTGTTTTAAGTCTGAAAAAAAAAAAGAAAAGAATCCTATAACCAGCTAGAATATCCTTCAGGAATGAAGGGAAAATCAAGATATTCTCAGATGAACGAAAACTGAAAGAATTTGTCATCAGTCGACTTACACTATAAGAATGGCTAAAAGAAATTCTTTAAACAGAAAGGACATATAAAAAAAGGAGTGTTGGAGCATCAGGAAGGAAAAACAGAGTAAGTAAAAATATGGGCAGATTAAACACTTTCCTTCTCCTCTTGAGAATTATCTTTTTGCTGCTCTTAATTATGTTGGAGAGTTAGAGCAAAAGTTCTAACACTGAAGTGATCCTAAATGCACGTGGAGGAAATCTTTACGGAATTATATTATAAATGGGGAAAGGTAAGAGGATGGAAAGGGGGGTTTCTGCACTTCACTTGAACTGGTAAAATGACAACACCAGTTCATTGAGGTTAAGGCCATCGAAAACAAGGAAAGTCTGAGAAACTGTCAGAGCTAAGAGATGCCTAAGGAGATGCCAACTAAATGTAACGTGGTATCTTAGATGGTCTGGAATAGAAAAAGGTCATTAGGTAAAAACTAAGGATATCTAAATAAACTGTTGACTTTAGTTAATTATAATGTGTCGGTGTCGCAATCCAATGTACACATCAGGATAGATGCGGAGAGGGCAGATGGCCACTCTGAGTTTATTATAACCAGTATTTCAATATATACATAGCTTACAGCTGTTAAACATACACAGGTGTTCTGGATGAAGTAATTAGCGAATGCCAAGAATTCTTAGTGATTTCTCAAGGAGCCCCCCCCAGGCTTCTGTTTTGATATTATCATGTCATTGCTGTGCTCATATATTTTATCTCAGAGCAGGCAAGGCCTCCTAGGCAACGGCTCCTCCTGCTCCCAATATCGATATCGTGTCTCCATCTGTGGCCCCGGGCGACCGATGCCTGGCTTAGGTTGCCTCCCCCTGGAGGTCTTACCTGTCATTGGCTAACTGGCCTTCTCACTTCCGGGTCACAGTTTGTTGGCAAGCCTTTACCAGTTATTATTAACCCTTCCTGCATCAGGGGCGGCTACATAATGCGTCAACATTGGTTCATTAATCATAACAAATGTAGCATACAAATGTAAAATAACAATAGGGGAACTGCGTGTGGGAATATATAGAAACTCTCTGTATTATCTGCTCAGTTTTTATGTAAATCTAAAATTGTTCTAAAAAATGTCTATTATCAAAAAAAAAATAGTGACAACACCAAATGCTGGAGAAGTTGTAGAGAAATTGGGTCACTCATACCTTGCTGATGTGAATGTAATAGGGTACTGCCACTCTGGAAAACAGTCTGGCAGTTTCTTAAAAAATGAAACAAGCAACCACCATACAACTCAGCAGTTGCACCTTTAGGCATTTAACACAGAATAATGAGAACCTGGGCTCACACAAAAGCCCGTACACAAAGATCCATATCATCTTTATTCCCCATAGCCAAACACTGGGAACAACCCCACATCCTTCAGTGGGTGACTTGTTAGAGAAGTTGTGGCATGTCCCCACCATGGAATGCTACTCAGCAATAAAAAGACATGGACTGTTGACACATGCACCAACCTGGATAACTCTCCAGAAAGTTTTGCTGAATGATAAATGCAACTCCAAAGGGTGAAATATTGTGATTCCACTTATACAACATTCTTGAAATTAAAAATTATAGAAATAGAGAACAGATTGGTGGTTGCCAGGGGTCAAGGTGGATGTGAGGGTGGGAGGGAAATATGAGTGTTTATTAAAGCCAACGAGAGGGATCCCTGTGGTGATGAAAATGCAGATGTCCTGCATCTTGAGTGTATCAACGTCAAAATCCTGTTGTGATGTTGTTCTGTAGTTTTGGAGGATGTTACCATTGGGGGAAACTGAGTAAAGGGTACACGGGATCTCTCTATACCATTTCTTACAACTGTACGTGAATCTACCATTATCTCAAAATACAAAATATAATCTGAAAAAATATATGGAAGAGTCTCCTCTCTTTCCATTAAGCCATAAACTTATATAAACACAAAAATTTTAGAAAATGTATCAGAAAATATATTTTGTAGTGTATGAAGAGAGTGACAATTCATACTGGTTTTAAAAATAATTCATTAAACAGGCTACACTACATAATATTAACTACTTTACAGCTGAGTATCAAAATTACAGCAAACCATAAACACCACTCCTCGCTTCACATACTGGGGTTGTACCCTTTGACTCTTGATTTTCCAAGCGATCGACCCTTAGAACGCACATGAAGGTTTAAAATTGGAAGAGATTTAAAAGGTCATCTAGATAAAATTTCTCAAGTAAGAGATAAGAAAACAGAAGTCAAGAGAGTTTAAATGGGGTGGCCAAGGTCCCACGACTAATTTGAGGCAGAGCTGTGGCTGGGACCCCCGTGTCTTAGTTCCTAGACCCCTGCTCTCACACTCCATTATACTTTAAATTTTTTATGTCCCTTATAGATGGCCCATATTTGAACCATAAAAACAACTGTGTTTTGTGAAGCTGGCTTACTTATTGGTTTATGTAATTGTAGAAATCTGTAAGAATTTGTTTATTAATAATTTAAGGGAAATGGACTGTGAAATTCTTTCTTTAAATATGCCCGTTCTTTGCTGAAAGAGCATAAAATTATGAGAAGGATAAAGTTGGTTTAATGGTGACACTGAAGTATAAATTGAACTGTATGGAACATGGAAATGGGCATTCAGCATTGTAAGACTGCTTTTAAATGGTCTTAAAATATTGGATGGAGGCAAGTAAGTAGAAATAATAATGCTAAAAGGCACATTACTTATTACTCTTCAAAAATGGCTCCGAGTTTTTTATACCCTGTTAAATTAGGGGTATGTAAGTGTAACTCAAATATAATTTGGATCTTTCTACCACTTCTGGGGCCAGTTACATACATTACCACATTAAAAATAAATCAAACTCCAAAAGTATTTCTTTGAAGAAATCTTAGAGATACCAAAGACTCAGAAAAATCTTAGAGAAACAGAAGGCGGCAGTTACAGAGCACCTGACGTCTCACATTTCCTCCTTGTCTTGTTCGCTTTCACTCTTTTCCTGAGGTTTCCCAACCCTTAGGGCTGCCACACAAATGCCTCTGTTTCTGACGTTGTGTCTGCTTTCTGCCGCTCTCTCTCTAAGTCTCTCTGTATCTTTCTGTTTTCCTGTATCTCTTTCCACCTCTCTTTCTGTCTTTCTTTCACTGTCCCTATTTTTAGCTCTCTCTCCCTTCTCTCCGTCCATCTCTCTCTTCCTTCCTCTCCTCCTTCTTTCTCTCTTTTCTTTCCTTCCTTCTCTTTCGCCCTCTTCCCTCACACTGGACACCTGATCTCTCCTCCACGACCCCCTCTTCTCTCCTCACCATCTACCGCCTGCTCAAAGCCCAGCCCCTCCTCCTTTGCATGGTTTTCTGCTCTTCCCACTCTTCTTACGGGGTGCATACACCTGGACTTCTGGAAAACACAATTTTCCACCCTGTAACATAAGAAAACTTCAAAATCAAACCAATAGTTGGTTGGTTAGAGTAAAAGCACAACTACAGGATAAGAGTAGTGTACATTGGCTTTGCTTTCTGGCTCACTGCATGTCTCTCAATTAGAAACCAGATAATGACTTATTGGCTATTTATGCAGTGAAGTCTGGCATACAAGGCTACCAAAAGCACCCACAGGGCAAACGTACATCTAGGCCTTGTAAACACAGCAACGGCCACTGAGTCACAGCCTGAGCACCCTAGGCACAGAAAATGTCTTTGGTTCTTGCTTTTAATATCTCTTACTATATTGTTTAGTATTATATTAAGAAACTTGCCGCCTCCCACAGTTACATCACAACTTCAGGATGATGGAGATTTCCAACCACAGATGTTGCACACCATGGGTGATTGGATTCATGGTGATTTGGTTTAGAACATAGCAAGGAAAGTGTTTCCATGAAAATAAATCAATAAATAGCTACTAAAATCAGGGGAAGTATTCTGTAAAATTAATAGAGAGAGTAAATGCAATAGAGTGTGCTGGCTGAAGGGAGCTTTACCTTTGGGTGGGAATGGGTCCCACTAGATCCCACCATTTCTGTCTGTACATGTTGCTGTCAATCCTTGTCAATCCAGTTTTCCTCCTCACTTGAAAGTAGCTAGGGAGCACCAGCTCTCTCCTCGTTCTTCTGATTATGAGGAGAAGCATTTGAGCACTGGAGAACACTGAGGAAGGGTCAGTTCAGCTAGAACTTGTTAAGCGAAGAGGCAAGTAGAGGGATATGAGTTGTGGTCAGGTCATGGCTAGAGAGATGCAGCTGCCTAAAAGAAAGTGGGATTTACAGTATTGGTAGAAAATGTGTGTTTATTAATGCTTTTACTTGATTTTTTTATGTGATCCTGGGCATGGGTACATATACCAAGCTCATTCAATTGCATAATTTTCATTCAAGTAGTATGAATACAGTTGATTCACAAGGATATGTTCGTGTTCAATATGCTTTCAATCAGAAGAGAAAACAATTCTCTTTTAAGATCCAACACCCCTCTCCCACACTTCGTTCTTAACTTTCTGGGAGATGATGTGTAGATTTAGGCAGTTTAGAGACCCAAGAGCTAAATTTCATTTTGACTCTCTAATGTATTCAAATGAACTCAGCAGTCGTTCATTGTTATTATATAGACTATTTAAAATGTCATTATTATTTATATAGTTGTCCTTTAAAAGAGGTATTTGCATGTTATTTTTGTATGTATGTGCATGTGTGTGTATGTTGATACATATATTTTTTCCACTGTCTTTTCATCAAAAAACAAATTATTATTTCTTGAAAAAGAAGAAATTTGGGTAATTATTTCCTCTTTATAGATGTGAAAGTTTGGAGAAGTGATAGAAGTATCTAAATTCATCATTTAGCCAGTGCTCTGAAAATATAGGTTATTGGAAAATAATCATGTCTAATAGATTTTCTCAAAATATGATTATACAGTGAAGATTGATATCAGATACAGTTGGGGTCATTAAATAATGACAACTGTTGAGGTGAGTGGTTCTTCAATAATGTTGTGCTTCCTTTAGCCACACATTGATTTCAAATATTCTGGGATATAAGGAAGTTCTCCTCAAAGAGTGAAATAGATAATCACCTAATAATGATACTATTTTTTCCCAGTTTACTGAAGTGTTTGAATAAATCCTAGCCATAAAATTTTAATATTATATCTGTTATGTACTTAAGAGGAAGTGTCCTGAAATAGTAACAAGGTTTTAGTCTAGAAAAGAGCCTAAACACTAGAGCTTCAATTCTTTCATCAAAATGCCTTAGAAAGTCGAGACCAGTTAACCCAAATGATACTTCCATATATTGAGTTTGGAGGGTTTTGTGTTTTTGTTTGTTTCTAAAAACTTCTCTCATTCTTGGAATATAAATACATCCAAGAGACTTTAAAGAATCTGAATGTTTAGACTCTTCCTTCCCTTGACAACTTAATGATGAAATTGATATTTTTTAATCCAACTCACCTCTCCTGACCAAATCATCATGGCTGAAATTACACATTGTTAAACTATTATGCATTTTTTTTCTCTGAAGTGAGTTGGTTTATTCTATGAATTTTAGTATGTTTTTGCATAAATTCTTTTTTTAAATTGTGGTAAAATATAGATAACATAAAATTTACCATCTTAACCAGCTCAATGACATTAAGTACATTCACCTTGTTGTGCATCCATCACCACCATCTCTCGCCACAAATTTTCATCTTTTGAACCAAAATTCCATACCCTTTAAACAATAATTCCCCATCTCCCCCTCCCACCAGGCCCCAGCAACTGCCATTTTTCTTCGTTATCTCTGTGAATTTGACTACTCTATGTACCTCATGTAAGTGGAGTCACATAGTATTTTCCTTTTGTGACTGGCTTATTTCACTTAGCATTATATTTTTCAAGGCTCATCCATATTATAGCACAGGTCAGAATTTCTTTCCTTTTTAAGGATGAATAATTTTCCGTTATATATATAGATCATATTTTGCTTATTCATTCATCCATTGGTGGGCAAGACAGAAATAGCAATGTCAATGAAATGTCAATAGGAAGTTGAGAGAGAGAGACAGAGGAAAGGGAAAGAAAGGAAGAATAGGGAAGAGGAAGGGAGAAGTAGAAAAAGAAAGATAAAAATAGGGACAGAAAAAGAAAGAAAGAGAGAGAGAGAAAGGAAGGAAGGAAAGAAGGCAGGGAGGGAGGGAAGGAGGAAAGAAGGAAGGAAGGAGAAAGAAAAAGAGGGGCTGGCCTGGTGGCGCAGCGGTTAAGTGCACGTTCTGCTTAGGTGGCTCAGGGTTCACTGGTTCAGATCCCAGGTGTGGACATGGTGCTACTTAGCAAGCCATGCTGGGTAGGCATCCCACATATAAAGTAGAGGAAGATGGGCATGGATGTTAGCTCAGGGCCAGTCCTCCTCAGCCAAAAGAGGAGGATTGGCGACAGATGTTAGCTCAGAGCTAATCTTCCTCAAAAAAAAAAAAAAACGAGGAAGGAAGAAAGAAAGAATGAAACAGAAAAAGAGAGGGAAATAGAAAGGTACAGAGATACAAAAGGGTTGCTTCCACCTTCTGGCTATTGAGAATAATGCTGAAATGAAAATGTGCAGATATCTGGTAGAGGCCCTGCTTTCAATTCTTTTGGCTATATAACCAGAAATGGAATTATTGGATCATATGGTAATTTAATTTTTAATTCTTTTAGAAACTATCATACTATTTTTCATAGTGACGGTACCATTTTACATTCCCACCAACAGTACACAAGGATTCCAATTTCTTTACATCCTTGCCAACACTTTTTTATTTTCTGCTTTTTTGATAATAGCATCCTCATGCGATGTGTGATGGGGGTGTGAAGTGGTACCTCATTATGATTTTTATTTACATTTCCCTAATGATTATTGATATTGAGCATCTTCTCATGAGCTTATTAGTCCATTATAAGTCTTTGGAGAAATGCCTATTCAAGTTCTTTGCCCATTTTTTAATCAAGTTGTTTGGGTTTTTGTTGTTGTTAAGTTAATAGGAGTTCTTTATATAGGCTGGATATTTACCCCTTGCCTGATATGTTATTTGCAAACATTTTCTCCCATTCCATGGCTTGTCTTTTCATTCTCCTTATAGTGTCCTTTGATGCACAAAAGGTTTTAATTTTGATATAGTCCAATTTGTCTATTTTTCCCTTTGTTGTCTGTGCTTTTGATATCATATCCAAGAAATCATTGTCAAATCCAATGTCATGAAGATGTTCCTCTGTTTTCTTCTAAGAGTTTTATAATTTTAGCTCTTACATTTAGGTCTTTGATCCATTTTGAATTAATTTTTGTATATGTTGTAAGGTAAGTGTCCAACTTCATTGTTTTGCACGTATAGATAGCCAGTTTTCCCAGCATCATTTGTTGAAAAGATTGTTCTTTCCTTCATCCAATAGTTTTAGTGCCCTTGTCAAAAATCATTTGACCATACATGCAAAAGTTTATTTCTGGGTGCTGTATTCTATTCCATTAGTCTACATGTTTTTCTTTATACCAGTACTACACTGTAGTTTTCTTTTCTTGAAGTGTCTTTAGTTTTGGTATCAGAACACCACTGGCCTTGTAGAATGAGTTTGGAACTGTTCCTTTCTCTTCAATTTTTTTTAAAGAGTTTGAGGAGGATGGTGTTATTTCTTCTTGAAGAAGTCACTAGGGAAGGCTTCCGGTCCTGGGCTTTTCTTTTTGGGAGATTTTTGATTCCTAATTCGGTCTCCTTACTAGTTATAGATCTATTCAGATTTTCTATTTCTTCATGATTCAGTTTTCACAGGTTTTGTGTATCCAGGAATTTACCCATTTCATCTAGGTTATCTAATTTGTTGGTGTACAGTTGTTCATAATGCTCTCTTTTATTGCTCTACAGACCAATATCTCTGATGAATACTGATGCAAAAATTCTCAACAAAACACTACCAAACAGAATTCAAAAGCACGTTAAAAGGATTATACACCATGACAACATGGAATTTATTCCTGGAATGCAAGAATGTTTCAACATATGAAAATCGATCAGTGTAATAGAATACATTAACAGACTGAAGAAAAAAATTCCATGATTACCTCAATTGATTCAGAAAATGCATTTGACAAAATTCAACACCCTTTCATTATAAAAACTCAAAAAACTAGGAATAAAAAAGGAAACTACTCTCTTTTGTAATATTGGTATTAACGTACTCTCTTTCATTTCTGATTTTAGTTATTTGAGTCTTTTTTTTCTTTATCAATCTAACTAAAAATTTGTCAATTTTGTTGAATTTTCAAAGAACCAACTCTTTATTTCATTGACTTTTCTGTTATTTTCCTATTCTCTATTTTACCTCTGCTCTATCCTTCATTATTTTCTTCCTTCTGCTAGTTTTACATTTAGTTCGTTCTCCTTTTTCTAGTTCCTTAAGGTGTAAAGTTAAGTTGTTGATTTGAGATCTTTCTTTTTTTTAGTGTAGGCATTTACAGACATAAATTTCCATCTTAGCACTGCTTTTGCTACATCTCATATGTTTTAGCATGCAGTGTTTTCATTTTCATTTGTCTCAAGATATTTTCTAATTTCCCATGTGACTTTTTCTTTGAACCATTGGTTTTATAAGAGTGTGTGGTTTAATTTCTACATATTTGAATTCTGGATTTTCCAATTTTCTTTCTGTAATTGATTTCTAGTTTCATTCGTTTGTGATGAGAAAAGATACTTTGCATGATTTCAATCTTTTAAAATTTATTAGGACTTATTTTGTAGCCTAACATATGATCTATCATGGAGAACATTCTATGTGCACTTGAGAAAAATGTGTATTCTGCTGTTGTTTGGTGGAATATTCTGGATATATCTGTTCGATCCAATTGGTATAGTCTTGTTCAAGACCTCTATTTCCTTATTGATCTTCCATCTGGTTGTTCTATCTTTTATTCAGAATGGGAAGTGGAAGTCTCCTGCTATTATTATAGTACTGCCTATTTCTCCCTTCAATTCTGTAAATGGTAGCTCATACTATGATGCATTTTTAAAAGCGCAGGGGGGTTGTATTTATGCCTTTAAATACATGAAGTAGGGTCAGAAAATGTATTCACACAACCATGTGGCAGCGATGTAGGTGTCTCACTGAGTTGTCCCTTCAAGAGAACCTGCCCTAAGGAGCGTAGTTGACTGACACCCGCAGCCGCTGTAACTTTGGAACCACCATTGTGTTCCGTCAGAGAACAATCTTCCTCTAGGCTGTCCCCAGCCAATAACTGAATGTGGCAAGAATTCTAGAGCTGAGCTACTCCTGGCCAATGTGGGACTCCTTTAGTGGGCAACCTTTGCTTGGGGACTTTCCATTAGCTTGGCCAAAGCTTACTCAGAAACGCACCATGATGTGGAGCTATTCATACCCAATTCCCCTTCTTCTAGTACTCCTTTCACAGGTATTGGGCCTGCATTGCAATCTGAAGACTTTCCCTCCCTTCTCCTGGTCCCCCTCTCTATCCTTTACAGGTGTTACACTCACTATATCTCCTGTACTGGAATCACGTCTTAGAGTTTTCTTCTCAAGGATGTGAACTGACTCAACACCTCATTCAGAAGTGGGAAAAAACAGTAACTTTCCTAGCGCTGGTGTAATCTTCCTTACAAGTCCTTGACCCTCACTTCCGACCAAACTGGGAGTGGGAGACGGCTTCAACTTATGAGTCTCTTTTGTTTTGAATATTCATTGTATTTAAAGTTAAGTCCCCAGTTGGGTTTGTTTAAATAATATCTTATGGAATATTCAGTCTTTCTAGGTGAGAAAGAAAATTCTGTACCATCTCTCTTCTCCCAAACAATAGTGCCTGCACATTTGAGGACTCTGCTTGTCTTCATGGAGATAATGATAATAGTGACAGTTGTAGTTGATTGTCGTAGCGGTGTTAGTAGCTAACATTTATTCAGAGATTTCTATGAACCAGCAACTATTATGACTGATGTAATCCTTATAATTCCCGCATGAGGTATATCCCCCAGGAGCTAGCCTGTTCAGTGCAGTCTTAGCAAATTAGAAAAAGGTGGTCCTTTCTCAAAAATCTTTATTTCCATCTGTCAGAAAATTGTTGCTTTATGTTGAATTGCTTAGAATAAGACATTTTACTGCCATCTGCTGGGAAATTTTTGTTGAAATAAATATGCAAACTCTGTTGTCTGTGATGCGAATGAAGCGTTGCTAGATGTGGGACCCTCGAGCAGTATACAACTTCCATCACTGAATGTGGCAGCCCTGAGCTAGACTATTGCCTCCATACAAAGCACTTGCTTTCCTCCTGTTGCTGTGGCAGCAATGGCAGCAGAGTGCTGGGGAATGTGATTTATAAGGACAAGAAGTAAAAACCATGTAACTATAGTGGTTTCAAAATATTATGCCAATTACGTACGCTTAATTAACTTATTGGTCATGATTCTGGGTATGGCTAAGTAAAGAGCTGCTTACTTACTAGCTATTCTTCATATTAGAAAAGTTTTAGCTTAAATGGATACTTGCATTGCAGCAATTCAAAAATCTTTGTCAGATCAGTTCCCAAACTGAAAATATGACGAGATCCATTTTCTCAGAATTAATAGAGTAGAATGGGTCAGCCAACTTATTATGCTGGTTATCAAATATTACCATATGCTCTGTACACAAATAACCAGTTTAAAAAGCAATTTAACACAAGAAGTATACTGGCCATAATTTAATTCACTGCTTATGCTTGAAAAGTTACTTCAGTATCTTACCTTGCCAAAAGTCATGTTTATACACATAAATTATAATTATACAGAACTATGTTAAAAATACTATGTTTGAGTTTTGTGGCTGCTATGGATTGAATTGTGTCCCCTCAAAATTCACATGTTTAAGCCCTAATCCCTAAGGTGACTCTGTATTTGGAGACAGGGCCTTTAGGAAGCAATTAAAATTAAATGAGGTCATAAGGGTGGGGTCCTAATCCAACAGGTTTAGTTGCCTTCTAAGAAGAGGAAGAGAGATCTGTGAGTACACAAAGAAGAGATCGTGTGAGCACACAGTGAGAAGGCGGCCATCCACTACCCAGGAGGAGAGCTCTCACCAGAAACCAACCATGTTGGCACCTTGATCTTGAACTTTCAGTCTCCAGAACTGTGAGAAAATAAGTTCCTATCATTTAAGCCACCCGGTCTATGGTATTTTGCTAGGGCAGCCCAAGCAAACTAATGCAATGGCTAATTAGATTCTAAATCGTGAGATTTTACTATTCACTGCATCTAGTGAAAGTCCCAATTTTTATTTGAGATAGGTCATTAGATATTTGAGGAGGCTAAAACTCAAATTTTAAAAAATTTCAGTTTCCAAGCATGTTTTTGATTAAATTCCAAGCAAATATGTGGTATAAGTAGAAATATATGGATGTCTCTTTTTCATCAGCTAATTTTTCTAAGAATATATATCAAATATATTTTTGTTTATTTGGTTCTTTTGGAGGAAGATTAGTCCTGAGCTAACATCTGCTGCCAATCCTCCTCTTTTTGCTGAGGAAGACTGGCCCTGAGCTAACATCCGTTCCCATCTTCCTCTACTTTATAAGTGGGACACCTACCACAGCATGGCTTGCCAAGCGGTGCCATGTCCATACCTGGGATCTGAACCAGTGAACCCCAGGCCGCTGAAGCAGAACGTGCGAACTTAACCTCTGCGCGTGGGGCCAGCCCCTATATCAAATATATTTTATGTTACAACTCAATTTTATTGGGAAAATCTGGTCTTTCTCATTGGCTGACTGAAACGAGGAAACAAAGAATAAATAAACAAACCCAGGTAGTCTTCATAGACTTAAAACTTAATTACTTGGCCTGATATGATTTTAGCAGAGTCTTTCTGATAACCACCTCTCTCTGCCCCTACTCCTCTTCCTAAGGTATCCTTCAGGTACACGATGGGAGAGGGGTGTGGCACACATGTCCTCATGGTGCATGGTAGAAGGGGGTCTGCAGTCTTGTGTGGCTCCTGAGGGTGTGCTGGCTGGCATGCAAGGGTCACTGAAACAGTGTCCATGGACGGCCAAGTGACTGTCTGCCCTGCGGGCCTCCTATGCTGAAGTCCTCAGCTGATTACTCATGGCTCTTTTCTTGGTCCAGACAAGGCTCCTGGTGGTGCTCCCTGTTGAACTTGACTTCACCTTGCTTTTCGTCCTTTAGTCTTGACTCCCATTCACTCTCAGCTCAAGGGGTCTCCTCTGTGCCACCCTCCAGGGTTACTCTGCACTGTGTTGGTTTCCTCCTCTGTCAACTTTCCTAGCCAGACCCTCAGTTACTTCTGGGTCTGTCCAATGTCTCCTGGAAGCCAAGGGCAGCTCAGGAAAGCTCCACGTTAGGGCATCCATCCTTCCAACCTTTCCAGGATGCCAATTTTATTTGATGTACTTGTGGTCCAAATTGTTGATTGCACAGTGGCCTCTTTTCAGAGTCCCAACCAGTAAGCAGGAGGACAAGAATTCGCTTCCTTTGAGGAACAAAGCTTGGAGAAGCCAAAAAAAAAAGAAAAAGAAAAAAATAACTCAGCTCATTTTGCACTTCCAATTCTCTTTCTCCTTCTTCTGCTCACAATTCCCTCGAAGTCAGAAAGAGAAGACTTTTTTCCTCCTTCTCCTGATCTGTATCTATTTTATGTAAAACTTTAGGATATCATCTGTCAAGCCGGTCTCTTGATAAGTTGAATGGGAGTTAAAGAAATTTAGACAATCCTTCCTCAAAAGAAGAGTTTGGCATAGAGTCTATTGTTTTATTGAGAAGTTATATTTTGGAATGTCAGAAACTGAATATTGCTTAACTTTAATCTTTGAACTCTTCCTGTAGTTTAAGCAAATCTTTCCCTAGGCCAAGGGATGCCTCATGGAGTCTAGAATGAAGGTTACGTACTTAGAAAGAAAAAGAAGCAATTTCCCCTCCAAAATTTTGTATATGTTTCTTCAAGCATGACACCCAAAGAACAGCTTAGTAATGTGTGTGAGTGAATGAGTGTGCATGTATGTGAGGGTGTGTGTGTTGTCCTTTATCTAGGGTGGTACCCAAGCATTAAATTTATTTCAAAAAGCCCCATAGTTAATTTTTAAAAATTTTTTTATTTGAGTTCGTAATAGTTTACATCATTGTGAAATTTCAATTGTACATTATTTTTTGTCTGTCACCACACAAGTGCTTCCCTTCACCTCCTGTGCCCACCCCCACCCCCCCTTCCCCTGGTAACCACTGAACTGTTTTCTTTGTCCATGTGCTTGTTTATATTCCACATATGAGTGAAATCATCTGGTGTTTGTCTTTCTCAGTCTGGCTTATTTCACTAAGCATAATTCCTGCTAGGTCCTTCCATGTTGTTGCAAATGGGATGAATTTGTCTTTTTCTTTTTTTATGGCTGAGTAGTATTCCATTATATATATATACCATATCTTCATTATCCAATCATCAGTCTATGGGCACTTGCATACTTTCCATGTCTTGGCTATTGTGAATAGTGCTGCGATGAACATAGGGGTACATATGTTAGTTTGCATTGTTGATTTCAAGTCATTTGGGTAGATACCCAGTAGTGGGATAGCTAGATCATATGATATTTCTATTTTTAGTTTTTTGAGGATTCTCCATGCTGTTTTCCATAGTGGCTGCACCAGTTTTCATTCCCATCAGCAGTGTGTGAGGATTCCCTTCTCTCCACACCCTCTCTAACATTTGTTATTTTTAGTCTTAGTGATTACAGCCATTTTAACAGGCATAAGGTGGTATCTTAGTGTAGTTTTGATTTGCATTTCCCTGATGATTAGGGATGTTGAACATCTTTTCATGTGTTTATTGGCCATCAGTATATCTTCTTTGGAAAAATGTCTTTTCATATCCTCTGCCTATTTTTTGATCGGGTTGTTTGTTTTTTTCTTGTTCTGTTGTGTGAGTTCCTTACATATTATGGAGATTAACTTCTTATCAGATATATATGATTTGCAAAAATTTTCTCCCAATTGGTGGGTTGTCTTTTGGTTTTGATCCTAGTTTCTTTTGCCATGAAGAAGCTCTTTAGTCTGATGAACTCCCACTTATTTATTTTTTCTTTTGTTTCCCTTGTCTGAGAAGACATGGTATTCAAAGAGATCCTTTTAAGTTCGATGTCAATGAGTCTACTACCTATATTGCCTTCCAGGAATTTTATGGTTTCAGGATTTATCTTCAAGTCTTTGATGCATTTCCAGTTCGTTTTTGTGTATGGCCTGAGATGTCATGGTCTACTTTCAACCTTTTGCATGTGGCTGTGCAGTTTTCGCAATACCACTTACTGAAGAGACTGTCTTTTCTCCATTGTATGTTCTTGGCACCTTTGTCAAAGTTTAGCTGTTCGTATATGTGCACTTTTATTTCTGGGCCTTCAGTTCTGTTCCATTGATCTGTGTGCCTGTTTTTGTACCAGTACCATGCTGTTTTGATCACTATGGTTTTGTAACACATTTTGAAGTCAGGGATTGTGATGCCTCCAGTTTCATTCTTTTTTCTCAGTATTGCTTTAGCAATTTGGGGGTTTTGTTTGCCCCATGTGAATTTCAGGATTCTCTGCTCTATTTCCATGAAGAATGTGATTGGGATTGCACTGAATCTGTAGATTGCTTTGGGTAGTATGGACATTTTAACTATGTTTATTTTTCCAATCCATGTGTAAGGATCTCTTTCCATATCTTTATGCCATTGTCTACTTCTTTCAATAATGTCTTATAGTTTTCATTGTAGAAGTCCTTCACCTCCTTAGTTAAATTTATTCCTAGGTACTTTTTTCTTTTTTTTGTGATTGTAAATGGAATTGTATTCTTGAGTTCTCTTTCTGTAAATTCATTATTAAAGTACAGAAAGGCAACTGATTTTTGTAAGTTGACTTTGTACCCTGCAACTTTAGTTGTTAATTATTTCTAATAGTTTTCCAATGTATTCTTCAGAGTTTTCTATATATAAGATCATGTCATCTGCAAAGAGTGAGAGTTTCACTTTTTCACTCCCTATTTGGATTCTTTTTATTCCTTTCTCTTGCCTAATTGCTCTGGCCAAAACCTCAAGTACTATGTTGAGTAAGAGTGGTGCTACTGGGCATTCTTGTCTTGTTCCTCTTCTTGGAAGGATGGCTTTCAGTTTTTGCCCATTGAGTATGATGTTGGCTGTGGGTTTGTCACATATGGCCTTTATTATGTTGAGGTAATTTCCTTCTATCTCCATTTTGTTAAGAGTTTTTATCATAAATGGCTGTTGGATCTTGTCAAATGCTTTCTCTGCATCTATTGAGATGATCATGTGGTTTTTATTCCTCATTTTGTTAATGTGGTGTATCACATTGATTGATTTGCACATGTTGAACCATCCCTGTGTCCCTGGTAGAAATCCCACTTGATCATGATGTGTGATCTTTTCAATGTATTGCTGTATTTGGGTTGCCAATATTTTGTTGAGGATTTTTGCATCTGTGTTCATCAGTGATATTGGTCTGTAGTTTTCCTTTTTTGTGTTGTGCCTGTCAGGCTTTGGTATCAGAGTGATGTTGGCCTCAGAGAATGTATTAGGAAGCATTCCAACTTCCCTAATTTTTTGGAATAGCTTGAGAAGGGTACGTATTAAATCCTCTCTGAAAGTTTGGTAGAATTCCCTAGGGAAGCCATCTGGCCCTGGGCTTTTATTCTTTAGGATGGTTTTGATTACTGTTTCAATCTCTTTCCTTGTGATTGGTCTATTCAGATTGTCTGTTTCTTCTTAACTCAGCTTTGGGAGGTTGTAAGAGTCTAGGAGTTTATCTATTTCATCTAGATTGCCCATTTTGTTGATATATAGTTTTTCATAGTATCCTCTTATAATCCATTGTATTTCTGTCATATCTGTTGTTATTTCTCCTCTTTCATCTCTAATTTTATTTATCTGAGCTTTCTTTCTTTTTTGCTTTGTAAATCAGGCTAGTGGTTTGTCAATTTTATTTATCTTCTCAAAGAACCAACTCTTGTTTCACTGATCCTTTCTACTGCCTTTTTGTTTCAATAGCATTAATTTCTGCTCTGATTTTTATCATTTCTCTCCTTCTGCTAACTTTGGGCTTTGTTTGTTCTTCTTCTTCTAATTCAGTTAGGTGTAGTTTGAGATTGCTTATTTGGGGTTTTTCTTGTTTGTTAAGGTGAGCCTGTATTCTGATGAATTTCCCACTTAATATGGCTTTTGCTGCATCTCATATGAATTGGTATGGTATGTTTTCATTTTCATTTGTCTCCAGATATTTTTTATTTATTCTTTAATTTCTTCAATGATCCGTTGCTTGTTCAGTAGCATGTTGTTTAGTCTCCACATCTTTGCCCTTTTCTCAGCTTTTTTCTTGTAATTAATTTCTATCTTTATAGCATTGTGATTGGAAAAGATGCTTGTTATTATTTCAATCCTATTAAATTTTCTTGAGGCTTGCCTTGTTTCCCAATATATGGTCTATTCCTGAGAATGTTCCATGTGCACTTGAGGAGAATGTGTATTCTGCTGTTTTTGGATGGAGTGTTCTATATATGTTTATTAAGTCCATCTGGTCTAGTTTTTCATTTAGTTCCACTGTTTCCTTGCTGATTTTCTGTCTGGATGATCTATCCATTGATGTGACTGGAGTGTTGAGGTCCCCTACTATTACTGTGCTATTAATATCTTCTTTTAGGTTTTTTAATAGTTGCTTTATGTACTCTGGTGCTCCTGTGTTGGGTGCATAGATATTTATAAGTGTTATTTCTTTTTGATGGAATGTCCGTTTGGTCATTATATACTGTCCCTCTTTGACTCTCTTTACCTGTCTTATCTTGAAGTCTACTTTGATACAAGTATTGCAACACCTGCTTTCTTTTGTTTGCCATTAGCTTGCAGTATCATCTTTCACCCCTTCACTCTGAGCCTATATTTGTCATTGGAGCTGAAATGTGTTTCCTGGAGGCCACATATTGTTGGACGTTGTTCTTTAATTCATCTCACCATTCTGTGTCTTTTTATTGGAGAATTCAATCCATTTACATTTAAGGTGGTTATCAATATATGAAGGCTTAATGCTGTCATTTTATCACTCATTTTCTGGTTCTCCTGCATTTCCTTTGTTTCTCATCCCGTACATTTTGGTCCACCAATCAAGTTATGTAGCTTTTTATGTTGTGTTTCTTTGTTTTCTCCTTGTTTATTAGTTGCATCTCTGCTATGCTTTTCAGAAGATATCACTTGAGATGGATAGAGAGGGCCAGAAACACCTTAGCTTCTCCCCTCCTCCTGCCCTCCTGGCTCCTTCAAGTATCTCCCATTACCCAAACACAGCTGGAACATGACAGTGACACGACAACCTGGGAACCACAGTCTACAGGGATCAGCTCCACGGTTTAGAACAGAGAAAAACAGAGGAAGAAATTGATCTGAGGGCAAATAGGTCAAGGCTTGGATCGGACATTAAGTGAAAGATCTTTTATAAAAATTTGGATTTGTATATCTTCCTTCTGATGAAGTACTCATATTTTGTCCCAAAGCCCTTAAAAATTTCAAAGGAGTAAATTAATTTTAAAAAACTGTAATTCTCCTGTTTTATGTGATGAAAAGCACACATCAGAACTCTGGCATAAATCTTAGAGTTTATGTGTCATGGAGAAAATTTTATACCAATAATCTTCTACACACAAAGAATAAAATTCTTCTGTCTTGCAGCTTGGATATGAATAAACATCTATGACCCTTAAATATGTGTCTTTCTTGGTTGAGTCACTCATTGGTCTATCCAATGGATCTTTATGAGCACTTCCTATGGGAGAAACAAAGCACATATGTAACTCAAAAGGAAAAAGGGAATGAAAATGCAGGTGGGGATGCGTGAGCAGCAATACAGAATAACGCTCAAGAGTTTGGATCTGAATTTGGATACATGTGAGTTAGAAGTATAGCCCACCATTTATTCTGTGTGATGCTGGGGAAGTTTCTGAACTCTTTGAGCCTTGAGTTCCCTCCATTTAAAATAAGGTATTATTTGCCTCATAGGGTTTTTATAAGCCCTAAGTTTGATAATTCATGTCTCATTTTTAATAGAGTAGTTAATTTAATCATCCTTTAGTTGTATTTCTTAAGTGAACTCTTTATTCAGTAATCTTTACTGCCCAGTTGTATTAAACATATTAAAATAATACAGTGTGCCCTCAATAAATGTTAACTGTTATTATTACTATTTCAATGATAAATAAGACATAGATCTTTTCCCTAAGAATTTTAAAGGGAATAGGACTTATACTCAATTTTAATGTCACCCAGAAAGTAGTAAGTGTACATAAAGAGATACAGATGCAGCACTATTCTTACATGTTAATGATTAGAGAACAGTTTGTTTCCAACTTGGAATACCACGGAAGTCTGCACAAAGGGCAAAATTTGGGCTAAAGTTTGAAAGAGATGTAGTTTGGATATACATAGAGAGGTACAAAGGAAATCACGTGAGCAAAGACATAAATGTGAAAGTGTGGACAAGCTGGGTGTCAATGGCAAAAGGTGATTGGTACATTTGGAACAGAACATCCAGTTATGAGGGTTATGAGGCGCAATTGGAGTCAAATTTGGAAAGGTAGAGTAATTTTAGAACATAAAGAGTCATCAAGGACTGCCTATAGAGTTCAGGCTTTTAGAAGGCAAACAGGCTGCTGATATATACAGCTGGGCTTAGAGACCATAATGGCAGAGGTTGGAAGTATGAATTAGAATGGAAAAAAGAGAGGCAAGAATCAAACACAAATTAGGTAGTTTTTGCAAAAGTTGATGCCAGAACAATAATGAGGAGTTGAATTAGTAAATTCTGTGCATGTTCCTGGAGTTCTGTCCTTCTTGGATAGGAAGAAAACTCTAGTGGTACTATGGACCATTCCTAGAATTCAAGAAACGCGATAGCCATACATTATCCATCTGATTCAGAATCTCCTGATTTTTCATAATCATATCCTTTGACCCCCACTTCCCTCAAATAGAAACAATTTGGCAATTTCCTCTAACATTATTGCTGTTATGCTCTTAAATTAATCCACACCTCACTTTACAGAGCATCAGCCTACTCATACATCAATCCTACAGCAGGATAAGGGTTATCACAAGTTTCCTTCAAATCTGATGAAATTTCAAAAAACTAACTTCCTTAGAATGTGCAATGGTGATGAACTGTTTCTGACTGTGACTCGTAGCAATTTTCATCAGTCTTTACGAGCACCAGAAGTCTGGACCTGGTGTTTCTTTTCTTTGTTTAATTGATATATGGGATGGGTGTATTGATAGACTGGAACAAAGAGGCTCAAAAAGAATAACTAAGGATAGTTTTTCACAAGATGCAGTAAAAGTGTCCTTCTTTTTATTGTTAAAGAAAGCATAAATCAAGTCCTCTGGCCACATGCATTACAATATTCACATTTATCTGACGTGGTGTTCAACATGGTGACATTAATTTTCATTTGTCTGTCTCACTTTACTAGATTTTGATCTTCTGAACGTTGGGAACTAGAACTAAACTTTGTTTTTGTTTTGCTTTCTGATCCAGAGCCTGATGAATACCTACTAAACAATGGGTATTACACAGGGTTTGATGAATGAATGAAAAAAATACTACCTTTGATTTAATTCCTTTATATTTCCTATACCTGTTTGTTTCACTGGCTTTTAACAGAAGATTTTAGTTATCTTGTTTAGGTGTGTCTTTTATGAAAAATGGACTCAAAATATTTTAGAAAGAAAATGAGTTATAAATTATACATTACACATAAATGCTGATTCTCAAGGCAGTTTCACATATGGAAGGACTGAGAAATCCAGAAATGCTTCTTACATAATGAGGCCAATTTTATAATTTTACCAAGGAGGAGAATTCAGTTCATCTGCAAGTGAGAAGTTGGTGCAAGTTTTTTTTTTTTTTAATCTGACTCTATTTTTATGAATTTTGATGTTACCTACAGAACTGGAGAAGAAAATCTCTAGCTGAAAAACAAAGATTTCTTTATCGCACTTGAGATGAATCTGATAAAGCCCTGGGTATCATATTTTCTAAGGGGTCCGTTTACTAAAAATCAAGAGATAATAGTAATAGTCACAACAATAATTTTATGCGGGAATGAGATATTAAAGGAATGAAAGGAAATCTCCACAAAAACATCTAAGAGGTAAAAAAGATATAGTAAAGATACAGGCAGAAATACATATAAAGTAGAATGCTGTGTTACTTTCTGGAAAAAAAAACTGAATACCTGAGGAAAAACATAAGGACTTGGAGGTTATTTGATTGGTGAGATAATAAAATTATACGCAAAGGAGAGACGCACAGGAGGGAGGGAAAACTAGGCTGATGGTGAGGAGGGGAACAAGGCTGATGGATAGTAGGTGGAGGAGGCTAATTACCATGACTAAGATATGCTCAGAGGAACCCAGTGCTAAATATTATGAGGACACAGAGAAGGAGACCTTGGAAAGACGTTTACTTGTGTGATTAATAGAGAAAAGTTAAGATCAATGAGAGACAGGCCTGTGGGTAATAAATATACTATCAGGTCTTTTTTCACCAAATGACTGAGAAATCTTAGCCTTTGTTAGATTTGACAAAATGACAATTTTCAAGCAAATCACAAAACAGGAACTAAAATAAGATCAATTTAAAGCTTCATTTTGGAAATGATTAGACAAATTTTCTGTGCATTCAAACATGAAAGATATGGAATGCTCTGTCCTTTAACTCAGACTCTAATAGCTTATATAAATAATAATTCACCTTATTGCTAAGATTAAAAAAAAAAACTAGATTGTGCATGCCCCAAACAGAACAATTACTTTGGTTTGGTTTGGGGTTTTGTTTGTTTGTTTGTTTCTGCATGGAAAGTTTCCCTCTGAGTTAACATCTGTTGCTAATCTTCCTTTCTCTCTCTCTCTCTTTTTTCTCACCAAAGCCCCAGCTCATAGCTGTGTATTGTAGTTGTTAGTCCTTCTATGTGAGCCACCGCCACAGCATGGCTACTGACAGACAAGTCAAGTGTGGTTCCGCACCCAGGAACGGAACCCAAGCTGCCGAAGTGGAGCATGCCAATCTTTAACCACCAGGCCATCAGGACTGGCTCTGTTTTGTGTATTTTTGTATTTCCCTTATATCCTGGAAAACTTCGAAAATCCTACACTTATGGGCAAAGGGGAGGCCAGTGACCATTTGCCATGTGGCCTCCCTTCCTTCATCTGTGAAGCACTAGGGTGTATAAAGTCACTAAAATTCCTAGTGTGATAGCATGAGGCCTTTGAAGCTTAATTTCAAAAAACATGTACTCCAAGTTTCAACACAGGACATAAGTAAAAGTAGGACATGTTCTGCAATATTCTTGTATCTTTCTCTGTGTCCTGAAAAGGTATGTATGGCTTCTACTTTGTAATATGTCTATAAGGAAATAGAGGAAGCCAGCCATTACTTTCCCAAATGAGAAGAGAAACATTAGATTAGCCTGTTAACACTTTCACCATCTTAGCTATAAAGAGAGTTGGCTCACCTTGCCCTTTGGACACACTGACCAAGTCATTTCTAAAACTTTGGCCTCTTAATCACTCTTCCTAAAACAGCAGAGTGAAGAAAGGTGGTGTCCACTAGAATTACTTTTTATACAAGCTGGTAACCTCACCCGGAGGGGGCTGAGACACCAGAAAGCAATGCAGCAAATCATTACTCAGTATTATTCTGAGTAGAAAATAAAAGGGCGTTGATGAAAATGCATTAGCTCCTTACCATTCTTAAGTGGTAGAAATGCAGAATCTCAGGGCTGCCCCAGACCTACTGCCTCAAAATTTTCACATTAACAAGATCCCTAGGTGATTACTCTGTCCATTAAAGTCTGAGAAACACTGTTTTAATTTGTCTCTTTGAATTCTGAATCATGGCTTAGAAAAGTGAACAAAACCGTTGATTTTGGTATGGAAAGGTAAAGGAATTCTCTCTTAAGCTCTGTTCAAAATTTCCCCAAGTGAAACAACATGGTGCCTGGGTAGGCAGACAGAAGATGCTCAATAAACACAATTCAATACAACAGACCTTCAATTACCACCTACCCCAGGTCCTGACCCCACCCAGGTTACTCAGGCTTGTGAACAAAGAAAGGACTGATTCTTAAAGTATTTTTGTCATTTACAAAACATTCATCCACCCTGTCTCCCACACTTGGATTACACATGAGTATTCACAGAAATTCTTTATGATGCTGTCAGAGGACAGTAAAAACACCCATCTGTTTAAGCTGTCTTATATCAAGGTTTCACTGTATGCAGTCATTTTTAGGAGACACGATTTGAGCTGCAGTATATCTGATTTTGCTTAACAGCATTTTAATAAGGTTTTATTATTTGTGGAAAGAATAGAGGAAGACATATATAAACAAGGGGCAAGAAAGTGTGATTATATAAAATAAATAACTGAAAACACCAGCTGAATAAAAATAGAAGTTTAAAAATATTGTGATTCAAACCAGCATGTTTAGACATGCAAATCAAAGAAAGTTCATGTATACTGAACAAATCATGGTTGCAATTAACTTGTTCAACTATTAGTGTTTATAATCAGGCATTTTGATTAACAAATAACGAAAATAGTTTTTATCTGATGTATTAAAACTTAACTATTTAGATTTTTATCCAGATGCAAAGTTAATGAAAGATTTTATTTTATGGTATATTGTTATACAGAAACTACATTATCTTCCTTAAAAGTGAGATAGTTACATTTAACCACTGAATGAAATAATTTATCTCATATTCGGGCTTTTTCAAAAGCAGGCAATATTAGTATCTCCTTAGTGTCATCATTTCTAATGATGACACTGTCAATCTAAGTGATAATATACATAAAGTATAGAAAGAAATAATTAAATGAAAACAATCATACAAAAATCAGCAGCACTAAATATATGAATGCTAGAAAATTAGAAGTTTCTAATATAAATCACTTGGAAAGGTGATTGCAATCTAATAGATTAATTGCTAACGCATAGCACTGGCTCACTGAGTATGTCCACAGAATTGGAGCTTATGAAATGTTAGCTATTTCATGAGAAGATTTATGTTGATGTTTCTTTATAAATTTCAGTATGGATCACATTCAAGAAGAGACCCATATTTCAGTAGGCAGGAGAATCTTCACCTCAAAAAAGAATTTCTAGTCCAAGCATTCCCTACTCCCACCCCTTGAATCTCCTTTCCTGAAAAATCTATGGTAATATAGTTTTAGTCTGTGCTCTTCAGAGGAAAGTGATGATCTTATTGAATAGTTAAGAAGCCAGAGAATTCTTTACAGAATGACTTTGTCCTCCAGAGAATTCCTGCAGTGTACAAATATCCTTTGGGTGCTCAATATACATTTGTTAGAAGTTACTATTATTGACTTGTTCTTAATATGACTGAACACTACTAAATAACAATTTAGAATTTAACAAGGAAAACTTCATTTTCTTAGTTAGGTAGTTGAAATGTTATTGATTTTTTAGGTTTTCCTGGAAAAGATACATTGCTGAAAATATTCTTTATATATAAACGATGTTAAATTGAAACATTATAATAGAAGCACTCCCAGGAATGTATAAACAAGTATTTATGCAGGGTTTTTATGCCATATCTGACTAAAGGTTAATTAATTTTTATATGGAACCCTGAAAAGGCAGTGATCAAATAATTGAAAAAAGTGACAATTCAGTTGCATTAGAAATGTCCAAACACACATTTTTCTCAAGGATTGTTGTAAGACAAAGGGAATGAGATGGCTCTATGAGATGCCAGTTTAAAAGTCATTGCAAGAGGACAAAGTTTAATATTTTAAAAAGTACTGTCATTAAAACAGAAAGTTACTGACAGGAATGAACACAAGGTGAGTTTTAATAGACTAGAAAAGTAAGATACAAGACCAACAGTATATGAGAATTGAATACATGATAAAGATGGCATTTCAAATTAATGGGAAAGAAATAGATTACTCAATAAAGGATGTTGTCTATCCATTTATATAAGGAAGGATACACTATAAAAATGTACTACTGGCAGTTTAAAGATATAATGTACAAAACTATCAAAGTATAAATAGTTACAATTAATTAAATACTACGTAGTTTTAAAAAATAATCTGAGGTGAAGACAATTTCCTAAGCAAGGCATGAGGCCCAACAGCCATTAAATATTTTGAGAAATTTGACTTTGGAAAATTTAAAGCTAACTCATGGTAAAAAATAAAACAAAAATAATAGTTTAAGCAATATGCTGAAAGAACATATTTGCAATACACATAATAATTGGTTAATATCCCAAACTGCTATTTACAAAGAAGAAAAGGAAAACAGTGCAATAGAAAAAAATGAGTCATGGAGAAGAATAGATAATTCACATCAGAAGACATAGTAATGACCAATAGACTTTTTAAACAGTTGTTCATCCTTATGTCTAATTCAGGAAGTGAAAATTAAAATACCAAATGAAGTTCATTTTAAATCTGTTCACTTAATAAAATTTCAAAAGGTGCACTTAAAGTTAGAAACAGAGCAATCTTTTGGAAGATAACTTAGTAATGTCTATTAACATTTTTAAAATGTGATGCTCAGTAAATACACTTTTAAGATTTAGCCTAAAAAATAGAAAGAGCAATAGACAAGGATGTACGTATAAGGATATTCAATGCATTATTGTTCCAATAGAATTGAAAAAATATACAGTAATAGGCGAATAGTTAAGTAAATTGGTTAGATTAGATTCATATCACAAATAATGATCTACTGAGGCATAAAGAAACCCATGATAGCATTGGTAATTGAAAAACATAGCTCCATACATAAAACTAAGTACTTTTTCAAATGAATAAATTGTTCAACTATTACTTTAAGATTTATGTGTGTATCTGTATAAGCATTAAAAATTTTAGACTCATTATTGGCAGTTCCTTCTGAAAGGGGATTGGAAGGAAAGGATGAGGGAGGGGGATTGGCTCCAAATTGTCTTTAAGTGGTAAGATTATGGGAAGATTTTCACTTTTTTACCAATTTTCACATTCTGCAAACAAATAAATATATGAGTCTCCAACAATGAAAGTTCATTTTCTTTAAAATACTATATTCTATCAAACAAATTTATGCCTTCACAATATGAACAGAACTGTCCACTTTTCAAGAAAGTGTACTAATTTAGCTCGAAAAGAAACATTAAATACAAATATTTTTATAACTAAATTTTTTTTCCAGCAAAAGCACGTAAAAGCTAATAAACTTTGTTGATTCTTCCTCTGATAAGGTTTTTGGGAGCTAATGTCTCAAAACTTCACACAAGCATGCGCCACTTGGTGGTGTATTAATGAAGGTATTGATGTAATAGAAAGATTGAAAACAAAGATAAAAATCACTTTATTGAACACAGTAGACTTCCATAAAAATCATGAGACACAGCCAATTATTTTAGTATGAATTTAATGCCCTATACCTCTAACAAGCATATAATTAGCCAATATAAACAAGACTATGATTTACATTTTCATCATTCTTAATTAATTTATGCTCCTTTTTCCTGCTTTGAAAGGAAAACCTGTGTCCATGTTTCTTGACATATTTCTTGAAGATGGTTGAATAGCAGTCAGCACCCATTTCCATTGTTTCTAGCTTGCCTTATTACAGTGGTTTTCAAACTTCTGCATGCATTAGAATCACCTGGAGGGCTTGTTAAAACACAGGCTGCTGGACCACATCCCCAGAGCTTCTGATTCAGTAGGTGAAAGGTAGGCCAAGAATTTGAATTTTTCACAAGTTCCAAGGGGATGCGGTTGCTACTGCTCTGAGGATCACACTTTCAGAACCACTGTCTCGTTGTGCTGCAGAGACTGGAAAGCAAAAACTATGTTTTCCAGATTCCCTTGCAGCTAAGGATCTGGATGGGAATCAGGTTCCATCAATTAGATGCCATTTACTGTGATTTGGAGAATGAACGAAAGACAGAAGCTAATTTCATGTTCCTTTTGACTGTTTTCTGCTGGCAAACGAGTTGTATAGAGAACTGGGATTTTTCTACAACAACATTCCTGTGTCCAGCTTCCAGCAGAGGTGGCAGATGGGGAGTGAGAGGCCTTTGTGGTGGCAGTGCCAGCAGCAACAACAGCATAGATGGCCCAATTTCAGCTTCCTGTTCCCTGGAGCACAGATTCAGCACTGAGATTCTCATAGTGGCCTCCAGAGTCCTCAACTTGTGACTTGGCAGTGGTGGTAGTGCCCCTGGTCACTCAGTTCCACAGTGTTTTTGGGAATCACACTTAAAGGCCCAGCAAACCCCTGCTTCTTTCAGCCCTTCTGATGCTTTCCTAGCACCTAATTATCTTTCTGCTTAAAATTCCTACAGTGGTTTCTCTTTCCTGAGGTGAATCCTGACCTGATAGAACATGCAAAGATGTTAAAGTTCAAAGTCAAGAAATTTCATCTGTGATTCAATCCTGTGTAACTGCAAGCAAAGTGCACACCTCGTTTCTATAAATAGACATGTCTTGGACTAAACAATAGTTTGCCATACTACTTAACAGAAATGCCAAGATATTTAAAATAAGGGAAATTTCCCCAAAACCTAAATAGACTCTAGCTTGGAAGCTCACTATTTACTATGGAACACGTGCTAGTCCTCAAATGATAAAATACTAGAGCTGGAAGGGGCCTCACAGGTTCTCTAGTCTAATTGCTCTTCCTGCCACTCTTGTCATAGTCCAGCAAAAAGGAACAATAAATTTTGGAAAACTTAAATGACAGCATACACCCGAGTCCAGGACTTCAAATCTAATTCCTAACAATTAATAATAAAACAAATGGGTTACTTGATTTACTGTCAGAAATAGTTACTACCTTGTATACCACAACATGTACGTTATTTCTTTATATTAATATGTTTCCCATACCTAAGTCCATCCTGGTATTATAGTGTAAGGCAAAGTGTGTTATATAGGTGATGAGAATAGACTGCATGGATAATTGTAACTGCATGTACTTTATAGTTTATGGTATTTTTACATATCTCATAAACTCAAGTGATTCTTTTTTTTTTAAATGATTCTTTCCACAGTCCTATGAAGAATAGTTACCGGTGAGGGGTACCAGAAGGAAACTCAACTTACATACTGTATCTGCTTTGTAATTGAGGCCCCAGATGAATTTGACTCACACCAAAAAGTGCGTTGAGCTTCTTGGAAGAAAGGTGTCCCACGAGACAGTCATAGTGATGTAAATTTATTTTTACATGTATTTACCAAAAAAATAGCTATCATAAATCTTTGGAATCCACCTAGAAAAAAAATCAGAAATGCGAAATTGTCGGAGTCTGTTGAATCTGTGTAGTTAGTGTCTATAAGATACCCAAGGGCTCAGAAATTATGTGCTTGGAAGAGAAAGCATCCTTCTAGAAATCAAGGCTTTGTTCCCCAGGAAATAGTAAAGGCAGTAATCAGAATGAAATAAAGGCACCCAATGAAGATTCCCATGGGTAAAACTGCTTCCTAAGTGGATGTTTGATTGCTCTCAGCTTCTCCTTTTATGAGCATCTTTCTACCACAAAAGACCCTTCTCTGTGGCATTTCATAAGGTGGCTAATGATTTACTGTTGGAAGACGCAGGAGTCTAGAGGGGAGATACACAGAAATAGTGCAATTTTTTAAATGGAGGAGTGTTGGACAGAAATAGATTCTAAAATTCTTGTTCCATTACTTTTAGTTGGAAAAAAAGAATGCATTTTTCCCATATTCTCTCTAGTTATCTTAAATCTATATGTTCATCTTAATACCTGAGTATTATTGGTATATGGATTATTACAGGCAAACCATAAAGACACAGTTTACCTTGAAACATTTTTATTTCACTTTCTTTGTCATTGTCCCAAATGCCTGCCTGCAAGGTCACTATTGAGGACGCTATCCTTGTTGGCCTTTACCCAAAATTAACCTCCATCTCTTAGGCTCTATTCATACACTCAACTATTCATTGTCACTGATTTTACCTACATGTTAGAAGAAAGGTCATCTAGTAAACAATTCATAATAAAGTATGAATGACTAATGTCCCCCATACATTTCTACTTTAACAGAAGTGACTTATTAATCAAATGAGTGTCTAAATTGTGAAATTTTAATCTGCATGAGAGAGACTAAAATTTTACTCCAAATGCAGTTTTCTTCTTAATCTGATAAGGAGAAAAAATTACCCAACCATAATCAGTATATATAATTCGTGCTTCTCAAAGTTATTTACTGTTCAAAGTATATAAACAAGAAAATATATCCATTTTAAATGATAGCAATTGGCAATCAGCCTGATTAACAGATTTTTTGGTTGATTGCCTTCCACATGGGACAAGGATTAAACATCATTTTAACAGAGATTCATTTTCAGTTATGACCCCAGATAATTTCTTACATCCATATCTTAAGAAAAGAAATAGTAAAATTTAAGGCTACTTATAATATCATCATTAAATGGAAAAATCAAAGTTAAGCCCAGCTTCCCTCCATCCAGTCTGGGAAGCTATGAATCCTAACACACCCTCCTTCCCAGATTTCTGTCGAGTAGGTTATGTGACCTTAGAGAAGCATGGCCCTTTAATCTGACATTGTTATTGCATATGAGGGAGATGGCTTGAGATTTTACTATGTGGGTCATTTTCTTTCCTTTCTGGAGGTCAGAGTATTCACTAACGAATCCTTAGATAATATTCTCTGGCAATTGGTGATGCTGTTGGTAACCCAAGTCTAGCAGATCATGTACACAGAGTATTAAATAGGTTATATATGTAACCTGGACATAGCTGATGTACTGGATATATTGAAAGTACCGAATATACTTTAACATTCAAATGAAATGAGTGTAAACCGGAAGGAAGAATCTATACACTGTCTTCTGAACCCTGCTGGCTCTGAGTTCTGCTCTGCCCAGCTGGATCCTGTCTCTATCCAAAACTGGTGACCACTGCTCTTCTCGGGGCTCTCCCCTATCCTGAAAAGCACCCTTATGTATCATTCCCCAAGTGGGTGTGCCCCTGCTCAGAGTGTCACTGAAGCTTGAGGAGTTACAAAGCAGTCGGGGGGACCAACCAAGAGTTTATTATGGAAACTCAGATATTCCTGTTCATGAATCATCCTTCGGCCATGCTCATTTGCCATCACACTGCAGGGCGTTCTGGCTTTCCTTGGATTCTTGGCCTCCTTCCTTATCCTTCCTTGCAGTGACAATCTCCCTCCTCCATTTCCCTCTTCTCAACCTGTTTGTCGGGAAATTCAGAAAGTCTCCTTTTATTATGAAGAGCAATTTAAGGTTTGCTTGACTGTCTCCTCGGCCCTCCCAGCTGTGTCTAAGGCCCATTTTTCACAAGCAAATGTCGCATCAAAGCATCTCGCCAAACAAAAAAATTCAACTTGAGAAAAATAATTCCATTCCTCTAAGTTACAGAAGCAAATTTATTATCTATATTTTCTCTTCATTATATGAATATAAATATATTTCTAAATACATATATAGAGACATATGTGTATATTTAAAGTGTAGTAATTGAATTTCATTTAGGTTTAATATAAGAAGTTAATGTGCACAAGCCAAACAAGGTTTAATTAAACTTATTTATACATTTACATACCCACAGATACAGCTGGTTCATTGCTATGCTAGATTCATCTTGTAGTAGCAGAAACATTATTAGGGATCTGTGTACTGATAGTTGTACCCATAAATGTATGTTTTGCTATTAATAGAAAACAATTTTTACTGTACCCTATGATAGCTTCTACATGTCAACCTGAAAGAAAACTCAATAAATAATTTTGAACTATTCGTTTATGATTAAATGTCATGACTAACCAAGTGCGTTGTGTTTGAGGTAGTAGTCAAGGGCAGCTTCTGGAAACACGTCCAGTCTATGTTCTTGCCCATGTAATTGACAGACAGCCATAGCAACACCCCTTGCTGCTGCCTCTGTAGTAAATGGAAAAAAAGAAAAATATGTAAAACTATTGAGGGCAAATACAAAAGTAGAGTATTTTACCAGAAAAAGTTTTATACCGTGGAACTTAAGGTCCCAAATTATAATGGAGATACTTAGAATCTTAATTATTCTTTCCTTCATTGATGATCACTTATCAGTGCAAATAGCAAAGAAAAAAATATTTTAATTAATGTGCATATTAAAGGGAGGAAGAAAGTGTGCCTTCATGACTGATATTCTCTATAAGAATAATTGCCTCATTAACCTTGCAGTATCAACTCCACCTCATTATGAAGGTCAAATAAATGGATTTAAGTATTTCAGAGTAGCAGAAAATTTTATACAAAGTACTAAAAGTGCTACTAATTCATTTGTTAGAGATACAAAATTTAAAGGACAATCAAAGAAATTAAGTGAAATAGGCACAGAGTCATAAAATATCACATATACAATTACTATCCTTTACATTGTTTGCACAGAGAAAGAACGATGTCTTGCTTTCTAAGTAGAATCTTCAATCAACCAACATAAACAATATACATTCCAGGAATAAAATATGATCAAAGCAGGCAGTGTTTTCTCTATACCAGTACAAGTACAAGGGCACAAGTTCTAAAAAGGGAGTTAAGAATATACGATGAGATACAACTAAGGCTCTGGTTATACAAAAATGAAGTAGTGTGCTATTTTTAGGACACCACTTCAGGAAGTGTCAGGACTCATGGCCTATGTTAAATGACCAAATCAATATTGTTTCCCTAAATTTTTAAAAGTAATTATCCTTCCCATTGATGTTAACTCTCTCTGCAACAAATTGAGCATGAACAAGAAATTTTTCACTGTAACTTGACTCCCACTTGCATAGAAATTGCTGAAAGATAAGGAACCATTGATTTAGTTTTAAAAGGCTGGGATGCTGATTAAATCTTCTGGATTTTCAAAGGTCAGGAAAAATAACCAACTCAAATACTAAGATTCATCATAAACCAAAACTTTGTAACAGCCTTAGTCCTTATAGTAAAACAGGACAAACATGCATCTCTGCTTGCATTTAGGTATTCTTGAGTCTGAATGAACTACTTCCTGTAGTTGGATGCTTTTTGTTGTATTTCAATAAATTTTTAATTTTAGAATAGTTTTTGACAAAAAAGTTGCAAGGATGCTGCAGAGAGTTCTTATATACCCTGTACTCAGTTTTTCCTATTATTAACATCTTATACTACTATAGTATATTTGTCACAACTAGTGAGTCAATATTGATACAGTATTATTGACTAAAATCTACACATTATTTGGATTTCTTTATCTTCTCCCTAATGACCATTTTCTGTTCCAGGATCCCACTCAGGATACCAGATTACATTTAGTTGTCATGTCTCCTTAAGTTCTCTCAGCTGTGACAGTTTCTCAGACTTTCCTTGGTTTTAATGACCTTGGCAGTTTGGGGGAGTACTGGTTGTATATTTTGTAGGATGCCCCACAATTTGGGTGTGTCTAATGTTTTTGTCATAGTTAGAGTGGGGTTATAGGTTTGGAGGAGGAAGGTCACACAGGCAAAGTGACATTCTCAACACATCCAGGGTACACATAACATGTTAATGTTGACCTAGATTACATGGTTGTGGTAACGTTTGTCATCTTTTGCCACTGTAAAGCCTGTAGTTGAATTTTTAAAAAGTGTTAGTATGTGTTACAAGAGCTGAGTTTCCTTCTCTTGAAAAATAAGCCACACCCACTTTCTAGTAAGGATTAGGACTGTTTCTGCCTGGAGGCCAACATTTAAGAGAGGTCTCAAATTCTCTTCCAATTCTAGAGTTCAAAACTCCCATTCTCCCTGTACTCTCCCTTGCTAATAGAAGCTGAGTAAGTGCAATCTCTGTGTTCCAAAGAAATCGATGAATGGTCCTAAACACATGTCTTCAGGCCAAGAACTAATTGAGACCCCATACTGAGAGCGTACGGATCTTTACTTCTTAAACTTGATTTTCAGAATGGTTTCTGGGTTTCAATAGCATTTTTAGGTTGAAAGGCTTATGACACAGAAAGAATGTCTAACTTACAATAGTAGATAGTTTGCAAAGTCCAACACATCAATAAGAGAAACAGAGCAGCAGGCAAGGAGAAAAGTTACAGGAAAGAATTGTGGCAAGATGGGGGGGCGGTGATGTATGGGGTGAAAGAATTGCCAGAAATTTATTTGCAAATAGATCAAAGTCATGGTCCCACAAACATTAAAGTTCCCCAGACTTTTAGCAAGTGAACTGAATACTGCTTTTAACTTACAGTTTTGCACTAGTTTAAAAGCTTCCTGTCCTCAGAGGCTTTGAGTATAATAAGAGGGATAAGGAAAGACTAAATAAATGTAATGACGACAAAAGAGCTACTACATTCATCTGACAGGAGGAAACAGGGCCAGAAAGCCTCCATGAAGGTGCTAGGACATGAATACATTTCAGAAAGAAAGATAAACTAGATTAAAGGGGAATATAATAAATTTTTTGAAAGAATTAGTTTCTCAAAAAATACTCTCTGACGCTATACCATTCTTAGGTGATGTTTTACACACATAATATAATTTGTACTCATTATTAATACACCTCATTGTGGGCTGTTGGTGGGACTTGTAATGTGTGTATGTGGTGTGTGTGTACTTCAATTGGAAAACATGTCCCAGTATCTCTTAGCAAGAACTGAGGGCAAATAAAACAGTTAACAGCACACATGGGAAAGAATAGCCTGATTTCTCTGACAACATAAAGCTAAAGTGAGTCAGAGATGACCTTAACTGAGATGATTTTATAGCTATCTGCCATTTCCCAAATAAGTCAATAGAACACAAAATAAAATTAAAAGAACAGAAAAATATGAAAACTTCCTTTCCTTGGCCAGTTACTTGTTGCAGGGTAATCACACAGAAACCAGAGAAGACAAATGAAAGCTAAAATGGACACCAGCACATCATGTGGTAGCACGTGACCTGGTCAGCACAGATTAGAAGTTAAGATCAAGAACTCCTATGACAGAGTGTGGGGTTCAGACCCAAACTCTGCCACTTCCTAGGTGTATAATTAATCCATTCCTCCATTTCAGCATCTGCAAAATAAGGATAATAATAGAACATATCTCATATTCATAAAGTAGTTGTAAAAATTAAATGATTTGACATCTGTGGTGTATTTAAGATTAACTCTGACATATAGTAACAACCACATAAGTGTTAATTGTTGTTATCATTTCTTATAGCAACTAAGGATAGTACCCTACAGCTGCTCTATGCTCACACTCTGGAATCAAATAAGCATAAGTTTGAATACTTACCAACTGTGTGTGACCCTAGGCAAGTCATTTGTTTTCTCTGAGTCTGTTTTCTCAACTTTATTTAAAATGAGGCTTCTGAGGAGTAAATAAAACCACGTATATATAATCCTTAAGACACCAGCTTACACATTAAAAAAAAAGCCAGAAATAGTGTTTGTGGTGATTATTAACATTTCAGTAGCACTGGTCAAATCAAAAGTAGCAGTAAACCAAGTGTAGAGAAGACTCTTAATGGAAAGTGATAGATCTTAGCATTGGCTATAAGTGACCTTGAAGAGTCTCAAAAACCTATGGAGAGGGGGCAGTGCACAGCTACTTCTGAGGCCATAGAAAATGTTGCTTATTGTTGTTATTAAAAGATATTTTATGACTTGATTTTTCATTCTGAAAGAGGAGTACCAGATTGTCCAGGAGAATGATTTTCCCTGATTTGAGGGATTGGACTATATGCAAGAGAAAAATAAACCTACAGAAAATTATTTGTACACTTCATGCTCTAAACGTATTTTTGTGCAACGGTTATAATCACTAGATTTCTCTCTATTCCAAAGTTGCTTCTCAGTGGTGTATCTTGTCTTTACAACTGTAGATTAAGCTACTTGTAGACAGAGGATGTGACTATATCTATAAAAACATAATTTCCTCATTCCAACTAAGTCACTATATATATATCTCAGACAGATACATGGTAAGGCCTTATTAGATGAACACATTAGGCTGTGGGTTGGATTACAGAGCATTGGTTATAGAAGGATGTGTAGGTATAGGTAGGAGGAGTATAAAGAAAGCAATTACAGAAAGATGTCAAATAGGATTGTTAAATGAAAGAGAGTAAGCTTCTAGACAAGAAGGAAAAATAGGGACCAGATATATCCTCACACATGAAGCCACCCAAAAATGGACAAAATATATGAAGAAATTATTTATAGGCAACAAAGATGGTAGTTCCTTAGAGATGTAAAACAAATGAGATGAATCCTAGAATTGCCCTGGCTCACTGCCTTAGAATTTCCAGGTCATGGTCCCAGGAGAAGGAACCCAAGTGGAGCAAAGTGGACTCGTTCAATTGAAGAGATGGAGCTGAAAGTCCAAGAACACCAAGGCAGCTGGAGTTCTCAGAACAGAGTTTTAGAAAGAAGTGCACTGCACAGAGAGAGAATTCCAGAGATCTTCAGAGTGTTCCCCTTATGTATTCAGCTGTACTGATTATCACACATATGTAAAAAAATTAAGACCAAGGGCAGAAACATGCAAAATAATTGGAGATAACAATGCTTGATGTTAACACAGGAAAATAATAGTGTTTGTTTCTAATAGCTAGGTGAGAAAAACTACATAATTCATGGAGCATTGTGTAGAATACACAGAAGGAGCTAGACTCAGTAGTGGGGAATAACTAGCCCCAGACGAGCGCCGCTCCAAAAGCATCAAAAAAATCCTAAAAGCAAGAGACAAAATGAGCAAATAGATTCCAAATAATTGCATTCTAGGAAAAAGCTCAAGAATATTTAGGAAAGAACGAATGCATCCAAATCCCAAAAAGATATAATTTACAATTTTTGGCATCCCACCCAAAATTACCAGGCATTTAATGAGGTAAGAAAATATGGTCCATATTGAGGAGAAAAATGAACCTTAAAACTGAACCACAATGGAAACATATGTTAGAATTAGCAGTCAAGGACATCATTAACATGGTATTCAACACTTGCAAGAAGTTAAGTAGAAACACAGAAGATATGAAAAAGTCCCAAATCACATTTGTAGAGTTGAAAACTATAATTTGTAAGATGAAGAATACACTGGATGGGATTAATAGCAGAATGGGTATTGTAGAAGAAAAGACTAGCAGACTTGAAAACATAGCAGTAAAGTGGTCCAAAATGAAACATGTAGAGAAAACATAATCAAAAAAGTAAAACAAGTATGAATAAGCTATGGCATAACTTCAAGAAGCCTAATATACTTGTAATAGGAGGATCCCCAAAAGATGAGCGATGCAGAAAAATATTTGAAAAAATAGCCATTTTCCTAAATTTGGTAAAAACTATACATACACAGATCCAAGAAATTCAATGAACCCCAAGCACAAGAAATATGAAGAATACTACACCAACACATACCTTACTCAAATTGCTCAAAAACAATGATAAAGAGAAAACCTTAAAAGCAACCAAAGTAAAAACTCACATTACCTATGAAGAGAGATAAAGATGACAGCAGATTTCTTGTTGGAAATAACACAACTAATAAGATATTAGAGCAACATCTTTAAAGTAAAGAAGAAAAAAGTCTGTCAACCTAAAATTATATACCCAACAAAAATATCTTTCACAAATAAAGGTAAAATACTTTTTCACTTTTTCACACATACAATAGCTGAATGAATTCTTCAACAGTAGACCTGCAGTAAAACAAATCTTAAAGGAACTCTTATGGTACAAGAAAAAATTCTTCCAAATGTAAATATGATTGCACACACAGGCATGAAAAGCACTGAAAGAGGGAAATTTATAAGATTTTTTTCTTATTAATTAAATCTCAAAAGATAGCTGAGTATTTTTTAAAGTAATGTATTTTGGAAATTATAACGCAGTAAAAGTAAAATGCAGGGCAACAATAGCAAAAATGTCAAGGAGGGAAAACCTTGTGAGGTTCTTATTCTACAGGTGAAGAGGTGTAATTTCACAGGAAGCTTAACTGTGCTAAAATAAATATGTGCAAAATAAATCCTAAAGAAACCACAGGAAGGGTTATAGTTAATAAGCTAACAAGGAGATAAAATGAATTCATAAAAAAGGCAGAAAAAGAGGGAAAAGAGGACAGATAATAGATGGAACAAATAGACAATAGCAAGATAGTAGATTTAAATACCACTGTAACACTAATCACATTAAATACAATAATCTAAATAGCCCAATTAGGAGACGGTGTCAAGATGGCAGCACAGGTAGACTCTGAACTCACCTGCTCCCACATACACAACAAATTTATAGCTACTCTTGGAACAATTACCCCTGAGATAGAATGGAAAACTGGATAAAAAGAACCTCCACAACAAGGGACAGTGCTGACTGAGGTGGAAGAGAAAGAAATTCCTCTCTGGAAAGAAAAATCCACCTTTTGCCCTGGCACTTCATGGCCAGCTGGGAGCAATCCTGAGGTACAAAGCCTTCCGTGGAGCAGTAGGGGATCTGAGCAAGGGAGCATTACAACAATAAGCAGTATTTGGACTCAGCACAACTGAGATGAGTGTCATAACATCTGGCTTTGTTGGCTATTAACAACAGAGAATACCATCAGAAAAGATATCAGATATAAGGGGAAAAAAAGCCTGATCAAAAATGGCCCATGCACAAATTCACCCATTTCAGAAAGCAACCTAAAACCACCAGAAAGAGAGGTGCACAGTCCTTTGGTGAAGAGACTCACTTGATAAGCTCTGGGTGCATCTTAGTGAGAGGTAAGACCTGCCCAGGCAGGGACCACTTTCCCAGGGACTGAGAAATTGGCGGCAGCCATTATCGTGACCTAGTACAGGCATGCTGACACAAATGCTGGCAGAAGCTGTTGGAGTCTTCCCCTAGCCTGTTAGCTCAGGGGGGTCTGAGGCACCCAATAGAGCACTGATTTAATCCAACTCAGCCAGGGCAGGCAGCCCACCCTAGGGACTGGCCTCACCCAATAGCAAGCCCTTGGGCAACTAGTGGGCCCACGCAAGCAGGGTGCCTGGAACTTCTGCAGCCAGAAGCAAGTGGATCCACCTCTGCAGGGAAGAGCATGCATGAGGGGTGGGACTGCATTTGTGGAGTGTGTGGGGCCTCTGCAGTGGGACACCTGGGTGCACTTCAGTGGGTCGGACATGTGCATGGGGCAAGACTGTGTTGATGGGGTCTGTGGCCCTGCAGGTGGTAGGGCATGACAGCTGCAGCAGATTTGTACTTCTCAAACAGCCACATAGGGAATTGGCCCCACCTTCCAAAGCCTGAAACAATTGGTGCTCCCAAGCCTGGGGTTGGCCCTACTCAGCTGCAATCCTGAGAAAGCTAACAACACCCTTGTAGGCAAGAGGCCTAGAGCAATTTTCAGTCCCTGAGCCTAGCAAACAGTCACACTTGAGGCCTATTCACCTAACAGAAAAACTGCAACAAGAATGTAATATTAGACCTTGAAGCCAACTGTACTTGGGCTCCCCTGCCCAATAAATTTTCTGAAGGGACCATAGCAGCCACACACAGCTGAGTATTACAACCACCCAGCCAGGGGGATAGCCTGGCCTCCCTAGGCACCTGCAGCAAGAGCAACCCCGCCACAACAGAAGGACACATGTAGCCCACACAGAGGACACTCCTGGAACATTTGGAACTGGTGATGAGAGGGAAGCACACTGCTGGGCCTCAAAAGGCATCTCTTACATATGGCCAACTCTCCAAGATCAGGAGACATAGCTGACCTACCTAATTCATAGATATAAGCACAGAGAAAGAGGCAAAATGAGAAGAAAAGGAGTACGTTCCAAGTAAGGGAACAGGACAAAACTCCAGTAATAGAACTAAACACAACAGAGATAAATAATCTACCTGATGAAGAGTACAAACTAATAGTCATTTGGATGCTCACTGATCTTAGGAGGAAAATGGATGAACTCAGTGAGAACTTCAACAAAAACTTGGAAAATATAAAAAAGAACCAATCAGAAATGAAGAATATCATACTGGAAATGAAAAATTCTCTAGAGGGACTCAATAGCATAGTAGATGATACAGAAGAACAGATCAGTGACCTGGACAAAAGACTAGAGGGAATTATCCAAACTGAACAGATAAGAGAAAAAAGAATTAAAAAGAACAAGGACAGTCTAAGTGACATCTGGGACAACACCAAGTGCACTAACATTCACATTAGATAAGTGTCCCAGAATGACAAGAGAGAGACAAATGGGCAGAGAATCTACTAGAAGAAATAGTAGCTTAATATTTTCCTAACTTAAGGAAGGAAACAGATATCCTGGTACAGGATGCATAGAGAGCACCAAACATGATAAACCCAAGGAAGCCCACAACAAGACATATTATAATTAAAATGTCAAGAATTAAAGATAAAGAGAGAATCCTAAAAGCTGCAAGAGAAAGGCAACAAGCTACACACAAAGGAAATCCCATAAGGCTATCAGCTGACTTCCCAGTGGAAACTTTACAGGCTAGAAGGGAGTGGCATGATATATTCAAAGTTCTGAAAGGAAAAAACCTACAGCCAAGAACTCAACCCAGCAAGGTTATCATTCAGAATGGAAGGAGAAATAAAGAGCTTCCCAGACAAGCAAAAACTAAACGAGTTTATCACCAAGAAACCAGCCTTAAAACAAATGCTAAAGGGACTTATTTAAGTGGAAAAGAGAAGACTACAAATAGGAATAAGAAAATTATTACCAATAAAATCACTGGTACTACACTTGATCTTAGCCAAAAGGCTGAGAAGCGATTACTACTCAGCCATAAGAAATGACAAAATCCGGCCATTTGTGACAACATGGATGGACCTTGAGGGTATTATGCTGAGTGAAATAAGTCAGAGGGAGAAAGTCAAATACCATATGATCTCACTCATAAGTAGAAGATAAAAACTACAAAAAAAAAAAAACACATAGCATTGGAGATTGGACTGGTGGTTACCTTTGGGGAAGGGTGTAGGGAGGAGGGCAAAAGGGGTGATTAGGGTCACATGTGAGGGGATGGACTATAATTAGTGTTCAGGTGGTGAACATGATGTAATGTATACAGAATTCGAAATATGTACATCCAAAAAAAATAAAAATTTTAAAAAAAAATCACTAGTAAAGGCAAAAAGACAGTAGGCAACAAAAAGAAGATAAAGGAACCCAAACATAATACTAAAGAAAGTCATCAAGCCAGAAGGGAAGAGAGCAAGAGAAGAAGAATGGAACAGAGAAGAACTACTAAGACACCCAGCAAAAAAGTAACAAAATGGCAATAAGTACATTCTTATCAATAGCTACTTTAAATGTCAATGTACTAAATACTCCAACCAAAAGGCATAGGGTGACTGATTGGATAAAAAAAAGACTCACATATATGCTGGAAACAAGAGACACACATCAGACCTAAAGGTGCTCACAAACTGAAAGTGAAGGGATGGAAAAAGATACTCCATGCAAATGGCAATGCAAAGAACACTGGGGTAGCAATACTTATATCACAAAAAATGACTTTAAAACAAAAACTGTAACAAGAGAAAAAGAAGGGCATTACGTAAAGATAAAGGGAACAATCCAACAAGAGGCTATAACACTTGTAAATATCTACACACCCAACATAGGAGCACCTAAATATATAAAGCAGTTAATAACAGACATAAAAGGAGAAAGAGATAGCAACACGATAATAGTACAGGACTTTGACACTCCACTTACACCAATGGATAGATCATCCAAATAGAAAATCAATCAGGAAACATTGGCCTTAAATGACACATTAGACCAGATGAACTTAGTAGATATATACCAAACATTCCATCCAAAAACCACAGAATATACATTCTTTTAAAATGCACATGGAACATTCTCCAGGATAGAACATATATTAGGCCACAAAACAAGGCTCAATAAATTTAAGAAGATTGAAATAATACCAAGCATCTTTTCTGAGCACAATGGTATGAAATTGGAAAACAACTACAGGAAGAAAATCAGAAAAGCCAGAAATACGTGGAGAATAAACAAAATGCTACTGAACAATGACTGGGTCAATGAAGAAATGAGAGGAAACATCAAAAAGTAGCTGGAGAAAAATGAAAACCAAAATACAACATGCTAAAATGTATGGGATACAGCAAAAGTGGTTCTAAGAGGGAAGTTTATGGCAATATAGGCCCACCTCAATAAACAAGGAAAATCTTAAGTAAATAATCTAACAGTCCACCTAAAAGAATTGGAAAAAGAAGAAAAAACTAAGCCCCAAATCAGTAAAAACAGGTAAATAATTATAATCAGAGCAGAAATAAATGAAATACAGGCTAAAAAATATAGAAAAAAAACAATGAAACCAAGAGCTGGTTCTTTGAAAAGATAAACAAAATTGACAAACCTTTAGCTGGACTCACGAAGAAAAAAAGAAAGAAGGCTCAAATAAATAAGAAATGAAAGAAGAGAAATTACAACAGCTATCTCAGAAATACAAAAGATTATAAGAGAATACTACAAAATCTATATGCCAACAAATTGGATAATCAAGACGAAACGTATAAATTCTTAGAAGTATACAATCTTCCAAAACTGAATTAAGAAGAAATAGAGGGAATGACATCAGCATCATGGCACAGTGTATACTTCCCTTAGACTCTCTCCTCTAAGATACAATAAAAGGACATTCATAAACCAACAGAAGACATTCACACAACATAAAAGACATCTAAGAGGCCCATGCAGACATACATCTGAAGATGGAGGTTCTGGATCCACAAGAGGAAGTGGAAGGAGGTAAGGGGATCTCCTTTCCCCTCCAATGGCAGTGACCCAGAACACAGGACCATATGTGGCTCTGAGAAAAGACTTTTCACAGGAACACCTTTACTCTGCAAGTTTCCTCACAGTCCATGGGAAATTCCCACACAGAGGAGTCTAAGCTATTATGGGGGTGTCTTCATCAAGCCAGCACACCAGGAGAGCAGATAGTGAGGGAAGAGCAAGAATGCCCCTGGGATCACACAGGGGCAAGAAAGTGCCCCCTCCCACCTGATGCTCCAGCTCAGCTGGTTGGCCAGAGAACCTGCAAATACATTAGAAAATAGCAGCTGTGCGCTAGCAAGCTGGGGTCATGGTGGGCACAGAATACACAGCTCTTGACCCCCACTCAGTGGAAGCAGATGGAAGCTGTAACCAGACACCATCACTATGCAGAGGTACAAATCCTCGCCATCAAACAGTATGAAGAAATATATTACTTCTCCATACCAGAAGGAAAATGACAAGCACCTAGAAATCAATCCTGAAGGCACAGAAATTTATAATATAAATGACAGAGAATTCAAAATAGCTATCAAATAAATCCTCAATGAGTTACAAGGAAATACAGACAAACAGTTCAGTGAAATTATGAACAAAATTAATGAACAGAGGGAATTGTTTGCAAAAGAGGTTGAAACTATAAAGAAAAACCAATAAGAAATGTTGGAGATGACAAACAATAGATCAGATAAAGAAAAATCTGGACTCTGAATAACAGAGCTGATATTATGGAGGAGAGAATTAGCAGTCTGGAGGACAGAAATATAGACATGCATCAGAGGGAGGAGGAGAGAGAACTGAAACTAAAACGAAATGAAGAAATTCTCTAGGAAATATTGAACTCAATTAGGAAATGCAACACAATGATTATAGGTATTCTAGAGGGAGAATAGAAGGAGAACAGAACAGAATGTTTGTTCAAAGAAATAATAGCTGCAAACTTACTAAACCTGGGGAAGAAGCTGTCAATACAAGTAAAGGAAGCAAATATAACTCCTAATTATATCAATGTAGAAAGACCTTCTCCAAGGCATATTGCGGTAAAGCTGGAAAAAGTCAATGACAGAGAAAAAATTTTAAGGGCAGCAAGGCAGAAGAAAATAACTTACAAAAGAATTTGTATCAGGCTTTCAGCAAATTTCTCAGCAAAAACATTACAGGCTAGGAGAGAGTAGAATGATACATTCAAAATTCTGAAAGGCAAAAAACTTTCACCCAAGAATATTCCATTTAGCAAAAATATTCTTCAGGTATGATGGAGAAATAAAAATTTTCCCAGATAAGGACCAGTCCTGTGGCCAAGTGGTTAAGTTCATGCGCTCCACTTCAGCAGCCCAGGGTTTTGCTGGTTCAGATCTGGGATGTGACACGGCACCACTCATTAGGCCATGCTGAAGCAGTATCGCACACTGCAAAACCAGAAGGACCTACAACTAGGATATGCAACTACGAACTGAGAGGCTTTGAGGTGAAGACGAAGAAAAAGAAAAAAAAGATTGGCAACAGATGTTAGCTCAGGTGCCAATCTTTAAAGCAAACAAATAAAATTTCCCTGATAAACAAAAGCTAAGGGAGTTCACCACCACAAGACCCTCCCCTCAAAAAATGCTCAAGAAGGCTGTCATACCTGAAAAAAAATGGGAGGGATTACAAGCCTTGAGCAAGGAGATAAATAGGTAGACAAAATCAGAAAATTGCAGCTCTCTATCAGAAGAGGTTAGCAAACTTAATTATAACATTAAAGATAAAGGGAAGGAAGACATCAAAAATAAACATAATCTCATCATTTTAACCACAAACTCACAACACAAGATAGAATAAGTTGTGACAAAAATAACTTAGAAGGGGAAGAGTGCACTCCTACGTTCATTGCAGCATTAGTCACCATAGCCAAGTAGTGGAAGCAACCCAAGTACCCATCAAACAATGATTAGATAAAGAAGATGTGGTATATATACAATGGAATATTGCTCAGCCATAAGAGAGGTGAAATTGTCCCATTTGCAACAACATTGATGGACCATGAGGGTATTATGTCAAAGGAAATAAGCCAAACCGAGAAAGACAAACACTGTATGATTTCACTCCTATGTGGAAGATAAACTAAGACATGGACAAAAAGAACAGTTTAGTGGTTACCAGGAGGAAGGGGGTTGGGGAGTGGGCACAAGGGGTGAAGTGGCACATCTATATGGTGACTGACAAATAATGTACAACTGAAATTTCACGGTTATAAACTATTATGACCTAAATAAAATAAAATTTTTTAAAAAAAGAAGAAATAGAGACTTTGACTAGACCAATCACCAGTAAGCAGACCAAAATAGTAGTCAAAAACCTCCCAAAAAATAAATTCCAGGACCAGAAGGCTTCTCTGGTGAGTTCTACAAAACACTCAAAAAAGACTTAATACCTATCCTTCTCAAACTCATCAAAAAAATTGAAAAGGAAGGGAAGCTTCCTAACTCATTCTATGAAGCCAACATTACCCTGATGGCAAAACCAGACAAGGACTACACAAAAAAGAAAATTATAAGCCAGTATCACTGATGAACACTGATGTAAAAGTCCTCAACAAGATACTAGCAAACGGAATACAACAATACATTAAAAAGATCATGCACCATGATCAAGTGGGATTTATTCAGGGATGCAAGGATGGTCCAACATCTGCAAATTAATCAAAACGATACACCACATTAACAAAGTGAAGAATAAAAATCACACGATTCTCTCAATAGATGCAGAGAAAGCATTTGCCAAGATACAGCATCCATTTATGATAAAAACTCTAAATAAAATGGGTATAGAAGGAAAGTACCTCAACATAATAAAGGCCATGTATGACTAACCCACAGTAAATATCATTTTCAATGGAGAAAAACTGAAAGCTATCCTTCTAAGAACAGGAACTAGACAAGAATGCCCACTTTTACCACTCTATTTAACATAGTATTAAGTCCTAACCAGAGCAATCAGGCAAGAAAAAGAAATAAAAGGATCCAAATTGGAAAGGAAGAAGTGAAACAGTCACTATTTGCAGATGACATGATTTTATATACAGAAAACCCTAAAGAATCCACAAAAAAATTTTTATAAATAATAAATGAATATGATCAAGTTGCAGGACACAAGTCAACACACAAAAATCATTTGTGTTTCTACACACTAACAATGAAATAGCAGAAAGACAAACGAAGAATAAAATTCCATTTATAATTGCAACAAAAAGAACAAAATATCTAGGAATAAAGTAAACCAAAAAGGTGAAAGACCTGTACACAGAAAACAATAAAACATTGTTGAAAGAAATTGAAGAAGACACAAAGAAATGGAAAGATATTCCATGTTCTGGGATTGGAAGTATTAACATAGTCAAAACGTCCATACTTCCTAAAGCAATCTACAGATTCTATGCAATCCCCATCAAAGTTCCAATGACAGTTTTCACAGAAATAGAACAAAGAATCCTAAAATTTATATGGAACAGCAAAAAACCCCAAATAGCCAAAGGAACCCTGAGAAAAAAAACAAAGCTGGAGGTATCACACTCCCTGATATCAAAATATACTACAAAGCTATAGTAACCAAAACAGCATGGTACTGCCACAAAAACAGACACACGGATCAATGGAACAGAATCAAGAGCCCAGAAATAAACACACACATCTATGGACAGCTAATTTTTGACAAGGGAGCCAAGAACATACAATGGAGAAAGGGAAGTTTCTTCAATAAGCAGTGTTGGGAAAACTGGACAGCCACGTGCAAAAGAAGGGAAGTAGACCATTATCTTACACCATACACAAAAATTAACTCAAAATGGATTAAAGACTTGAATTTAAGACCTGAAACCATGAAACTTCTAGAAGAAAACATAGGCAGTATGCTCTTCAATATTGGTCTTAGCCTATTTTCAAGTACCATGTCTGACCGAGCAAGGGAAACAATAGAAAAAATAAGCAAATGGGACTACATCGAACTAAAAAGCTTCTGCATAATAAAGGAAATCATCAACAAAACAAAAAGACAACCTAACAATTGGGAGAAGATATTTGCAAACCATATATCTGATAAGGGGTTAATATCCAAAATATATTAAGAATTCATACATTTCAACAACAAAAAAACTAACAACGCAATTAAAAAACAGACAAATATCCAAACAGACATTTTTCCACGGAGATATACAGATAGACAACAGGAACATGAAAAGATGTTCAATATCACTAATTATCAGGAAATGCAAATCAAAGATATAATGAGATATCACCTCATGCCCATCAGAATGGCTATAATTAAGAAGACAGGAAACCACAAGCGTTGGAGAGGATGTGGAGAGAAGGGAACCCTCATACACTGCTGGTGGGAGTGCAAACTGGTGCAGATACTGTGGAAAACAGTATGGAAACTCCTCAAAAAATTAAGAATAGAAGTACCATATGATCCAGCTATTCCACTGCTGGGTATTTATCCAAAGAACATGGAAACAAGAATGTGTAAAGATACATGCACCCCTATGTTCCCTGCAGTGTTATTTACAATAGCCAAAACTTGGAGGCAACCTAGGTGTCCATCAAGGGACGAATGGATGAAGAAGATGTGGTATACATACACAAGGGAATACTACTCTGCCATAAAAGAGCATGAAATCTTACCATTTGTGACAACATGGATAGACCTTGAGGGTGTCATGCTAAGCGAAATAAGTCAGAGTGAGAGAGTCAAACACCATACGATCTCACCCATAAATAGAAGACAAAAACAGCAAGAAACAATCACATAGAGACAGAGATTGGATTTGTGGTTACCAGAGGGGAAGGGAGGAGAGAGGAGGGCAAAAGGGGTGATTAGGCACATGTGTGTGATTATATAGTGTAATTAGTCTCTGGGTGGCAAACATGATGCAATCTACACAGAAATCGAAATATAACGACATACACCTGAAATTTATACAATGTTATAAACCAGTGTTACCACAATATAAATAATAATAAATAAATAAATAGCCCAATTAAAAAGCAATTGTAAAAAAATTTCTGTCAGCCCGACAGGAAGCTCTGGAGCAAAGATTGCCCTGTAGAGGTACCCCACCTTAGGCAGAAACGGCCAGGTCCTTGTACAACATTCTTGTTCACACGTTAGCTACAACAGAGAAATGCTGAGGAGATCCTGCAGGAACTCACATCAGGAGGCTGTCAGCTAGCCACACTGCTCAGCAGCTGGGCACAAGCACTTCCTTGAAGGGGGATCTGAGAAGTACATCTCTGCATCTGCCACTGTTGTATCTTTCAAGTCTCTGTCTCTCTCTTTTTTTATGCCATTGACTTATCAAAAGATTTGGATCAAGGATCCTATAAGACTATCCTACATTCTGGATTTGTCTATTTTACCCACTTGTAGTGTTCTTTAACATGTGTTTTTATCCCTTACATTTCTTATAAAGTAGAAGCTACATATGAAGGCTTAGCTGGACTAAGGTTCAACATTTTTGGCAAAAATCCTTCATATGTGCTGCTTGAAACTCAAATTGTATCCAAATGTTAGGAAACAAATCCCTTCATTGTAAAGGTACCCATCAACTTTTTATTAGCATTTCATGCAATGATAAGGATATATTACTAGAAATCGCACAATCATGATGTTATAATTCTATCATTTCTTCTACATTTATTAGCATGGATTCTTCTGTAAAGAATAACTTTTTCTTCTCAATATGAGCTACTTGTTTATCCAACAACGGAAGCTGTACAGGGAAAAAAATGCTTAACTGTTTCCTACAAATTGCCAATTTTCATAATTAGGAGTTGTGTCCTACTTCCTTCCTATGACCAGTGAGTTGTGGGGTTTGATTTTGCGTTTTTGTTTTTATTGCTTTTGTTTTTCTCCTTTTTGTGTAGTGTGAACTCATGGGTTTTGTTTTGACCCATATTTGAAAACAGAATTTACTGAATAAGAAAAGATCATTTAAGCATGAAATGCAAAACATATCCATTTGCTCTAAGTTACTCTCTACTGAAATTTTGATGAAAGTAATGAATTCTCTTACCACTCAAAATTATTTTATGCACAAACATTTAATCCTTCCCTTCATATTAAGATTAAGAACTACTACTCTAAATGATCTTTATTATTTTTAAAACTTTGTACATTCTCTGGGCCTTTGTGTAATATATCACAAATTATAATGGTCCCCACTCCTCCAGTTAAGAACCTCCTCCATTCTTTTCTATTTTTGTTTTGATTTTTTAACTTCTAATTTAGAAATAAATTCAGGTTTACAAAACATTGTAAAAAAAAAAATAGTACAAAGAATTTCTGAATACCCTTTACCCAACTCCTTTGGAACAAAGACTTGAGGCTATTTTGGACAATGTGTCAACCTTGAGGAGTGATGTCACTAAGGATAGTGGAGTAAAAGATTGAAGGAATCTGGGTCCTGAATGACTCTGGAGCTGCCAAACCAGCTGAGTATTGTCTGCTCCTTATCAGTAGGAGAGAAATAAACCTCTTAACTGATACCTAAGCCTTTTCATATCCCATCCCCCATGCTATCATTCCCATAACATCCTGCGATATCTTGTTTTACTGCATATTCATCTTTTCCATGTTGAACTATTCCATAAAATTGCTAGGAAGAACTTATGTTCTGAAATATAGCTTCTGGATATTCATACTAAGCAGCCACTAAAACTTTTACATGCATTTATGCAGTTTACACATTTTTAAACCCAATGGATGGTAATAAGTTTATCTTGACTGTATGTAATCACTATCCCAAGGCTTCTTTGAAACAGAACTCCTATCTTTTGCCTTGAAATCAGATGTGTCTGACTATTCAGTAGCTCTCTATTTAGTCAAAATGCACCATAAATTCTCTATATTCTAACAGTATCATTTGACCATTACTACCAGGTTGTAAGGTGGACAGGATGGTAATTATTACAATTTAATAAGTAAATAAGCTATGACTAAGACATATCAAAATGATTTTCTCATAGTCTCATGGCTGGCAAGTTATAGAATCAGGTAGAAAATAGGGTTTCTAGCTTTTGTCCTACTATTTGTCTACCAGTTTAATATATATATCAGAATAAGCATCTACACATAACTAAAGACCCATATGGAATATTAAAAAAAACCTTGCATTTGAATATGATGATTTCCAAGTCCTTCAAATTACATTATTTTAAGTATCTCATATTATTTATTTGCCCTATATCATATTTAATTTTAAATAAGTACTGAAGTTTTTAATGTACATTCAGTGAGGCACTGTTTCTATAACAGCAAAGAAATCACATACTTCAGCTTAATCTACATTCTGAATGGTTACTAAAGATGAAGTCATATTATTTTTTATGATGGTAACCAAGTAGATTTTGTAATTTCCCCATTTCTATAAGTTAATTGTGACTGATATGATAATAGTACTTATTCCATAGAAATTTTTTACACCATGAATGCAACATAATTTTAACAAGAATTACTGTTGTTTATGTTTACACTTTATTTCTGAATACAATTCATAAATCATATGCAACATTGAAAATAAATTGGCTAATTTGCAAAAGCTGTTTAGCTCAGTATCCAAGGTATGCTGTAATAATCACATGGCCGTGTTTCCACATAAAAAAATAAATAGGCTGTTTTTATTATAACAAGACACACACACATAATCAAAATATTCTGTAACTAAACCCAAATTTATGTGTTTACTAGGAGATGAGATAATTACTCTAGAATTGCCATGGAAACAAGGACATTTTAAGGCAGTCATCATTGAATCTTTATGAGCATTTATGTTACAATCTATGTTTCAAATTTGCTCATATAGAAACGTTGCTAAACTTCTAAAATAATTCACAAATTATTACACAGTTATTACCTTTCATTTGGTTCCCAGAAATGCAAAACTCTTGCCAGCAAAGAATATTTCTAAGCATTTTTTTCTCATTTACCATGTGCTTGGCAAAGCAAGAAGAACACTACTAGCATACAAATAGGAGCATATAATGCAGAATATACATGATTTTCCTCATTTGCGGTTTTTGCTAATTTTGGGGGGGTCACCTTGATCTACATGTAGCAAGATAGCTTGACTGAGAAATTAACTGTGTCTTTGTTTTCACCATTGTGAGCTCAGCATGAAAAGAATATGTGAGAGGTTTTCCCATCCTCATTCTCACAAAATGAGGAGCTAGAGCTTCCCTTTGCATCTTAATGATCGCGGTTTCCTTGCCCCAGAGGAGAAGACTTCATTTTTATAAATACAGGATTCAGAAAGTATTGTGAACAAGAGGCGAATAAGAGTACTTAGGGTTAAATGAGTGGAGGAAATCTCTCTAGAGAGGGTTGAGATTCTTGAAACCATTACCATTTCACTCTACAAGCGGCTCTCCAGAATTGGGAGAGCCTACAAACAGTGTGAGTGTATCTATGTCTGGAACTAAGCATCATGTTTTGGAACCATGAAAGAGGCCCTGTACCAGAAGTAGACAAGGATAAAATGGATGTTGCCACCAAAAAACTCACTCTCAAATGTATCATATAAACTGAATGAGGAAAGAAAGAGTCCACCAGAGCTGCACTAACATGGGTAGCCATAACCTACCCGTGCGCCTTCAAACTTGAACTTAAATTTAAATAGATTAAAATTAAATTAAATTAAAAATTTAATTCCTCATTCACACTAGCCACACTTCCTGATTTCAGAGTATATTACAAAGCTACAGTAATCAAAATAGTATGGTACTGGCACAAAAACAGATATATAGACCAATGGCATAGAGTTGAGAGCCCAGAAATAAACCCATGCATACATAGTCAACTACTATTTAATAAAGGAACCAAGAATTTTCAATGGAGAAAAGACAGTCTCTTCAATAACTGGTGTTGGGAAAACTGGACACGTGCAAAAGAATGAAACTGGACCCCTATCTTAGGCCACTCACAAAAATTAACTCAAAATGGATTAAAGATTTAAATGTAAGACCTGAAACCATAAAACTCCTAGAAAAAAAAACAGAGTAAAAGCTCCTGGACATTGGTCTTGGCAATGATTTCATGGATATGACACCAAAAGCACAAGCAACAAAAGCAAGAATAAACAAGTGGGACGACACCAAAATAAAAGGTCTGCACAGCAAAAGAAACAATCAACAAAAGGAAAAGGCAACCTACAGAATGTTAGAAAATATTTGGAAACCACATACACAATACAGTGTTAATATCCAAAATATAAAAGGAACTCGTATAACTCAATAGCAAAAAACCAAATAAGCCAATTTAAAAGTGGGCAAAGAACCTGAACAGACCTTTTTGCAAAGAAGACATACAGATGGCTAACAGGTACATGAAAAGATTCTCAACATCACTACTTATCAGCGAAATGCAAATCAAAATCACAGTGAGATATCACCTCACACTGTTGGAATGGCTGTTATCAAAAAGACAAGAGATAACACATGCTGGCAAGGACAGGAAGAAAAGGGAATCCTTGTGCACTGTTGGTGGGAATGTAAATTGGTTCTGCCACTATGGAAAACAGTAT